>NW_013666083.1:141014-173287 GCF_000517525.1 Limulus polyphemus
ACATCCTTTTAATTATGTTTGAAATTATGAACATTGCTTAACATCATGAAAATTAAACCTTATTTTCAATAAGCAATCCTGAAAAATATTTGGGGGTGCTTAACTTTTTTCCAGGTGTATAGTTCCCTATCCATCAACCATTATTTTTTAACTCTCCCTCAGTTTCACTTTAACAAAGAAATCAACTGCTACCTTTCACCTTGGGAAGCTCCTCCAAACAATTAATTGTCACACTTCTTCCAATGATAAAACTGTTTTATCCAAACAACCTCTCGTTAACTGAGCAATCTGTTTTGTTATTTTCTAGTACTAGGCAACTCTTTATATTCAAGCACTCCACTGCTGCATCATAAAATGTTATATTTTAATTTCTAGATTTTAGCAATTGAGACTGTTGTTTTGTTACACATTTACCAGAATATTTTCATGTGAATCTGACCTTCTTCAGCTTTCCCATCTTCTGCTGGAGTCGAATTCTGGTCTAATTTCTCTTCTTTGTAGATAAATTACATCTCGTTGATATTTCATTTAATATTATTGATTACTTTTTTATTGCTGACATTAAAGTAAGCTGTTGAGAAACCTACAATGTTGTATTCTTAATGTTTCTTAACAAATATCCAGCATGAGCAAAATAACATTTTATAAATAACTTTACCATTCTTGTCTTTTCTGAGAAGAAGAATATTGTTTTAATCTAAGTCACTTGACGATTTTTTTAATATTCCCAGAATGATACATAATTTTAGCATTTATTTCTTTGGTGTAACTTTTTCAACATTTCCCAACACCATTTTCTTAAAACGTAAACACTACTCAATTTTTCAAAATATAAAGGATACTCATAAATCCATTAAAGTTTTAAAAGAAACCCCATTAGGTCTTGAATTTATTTTAGTTTAAATCTGAAAAGAGTGAATTTATATGTTGGCCTGAGAATGATAATTTTCCTTTAACTTTACTCTCTACTTTGACTGAAAAACGGTTCCTGATGATGATAGACAAGAACATCGAAAGTCCTTTAGATAGAAGAGTACAGATTTTCCTTGAGGCCTTGCGTATACATTAGGGAGTTTTAAATCAACACACTAGCCTCCTTCTTCTCTAGAACTACATAGACACATCTAGTACCCAGCAATGTCACTCGTTAATACACCGTTTATGAACTAATTTGCTTGAAGAAATGGTTATACATAAAACTTCGTGTATCTAAAAAGTGCAGTTAAATGATAAAATCATCCCTACGTTGCATTTAATGACTCTAAAGTTTTGTTTTAACCTCTTAGCCACGGTTCAAGGTATAATGGCGTTCAGCAACATAGAACAATGATTATCAACTGGGGTTCATGAGGATATTAGAAATCGTAACATAAATGCCAGTAGTTTAATTTTTTTATATACTATCCATAAATGGTTTGCAAATTATACTAATTCCCCTGACTACATTTGCAATAAAATTATTTCATACAGTGGCCGTAGAAAGTTTCGGTTTATTCAAAAGGCACTCAGTCTGAAAAGATTGTTTGTTTGTTCTAAAGTGTAAAGTTACAGAATGGGTTATCTCTGAACTGGCCACCCACCCTGGGTATCAAAACACTATTTTTAGCGTTGTAAACCCACTGACTTACAAGATAAAGAGTGGAGACTGTGAAGTGGCGTAGCAGGCTGAACTTTGGAATTTGGTAAGTTCTCTTAAGTCTGTAGAAATAAACTCAAAAAACTAAAGTGTACCGCAAACTTAAGCATGGGAATCGTAAAATAACTGAAATGGCCTCATAGAAATAGTTGAAAACTGCCACCCTTCAACTGTTGTCCAACTTTACGGTGAATTCACTGGACACTGTAAGTTATAAAAGTATGTAGGAAAATGTTTATGCAACTATTATATTTTTATAGCTTCTGTATTCATCTGGTAGAAATATTTCCTTTTTTAAAAACAATATTGGAAAGAACATAATGTAAGGTGCATTGTTAGTTTACACACATAAGCTTATACAGGGTAGATTCAATAGACCTATAATCTGCGTTTAATGACGTTTAAAATGTCTTTTGTGCCAAACTTCTCATTCTAAAAGAGCTTGTATAGTTCTTTAAATAAATAAAAAAACACATTTTTTAAAAACCTACGTGGATGAAAAAATAATAACATTTCTTATATACATTTAAGGCCTGGTGTGGCCTAGTGTTTAATGGGTAGCGGCTGCTTATGGAAAAGGCCTGAGTTCGATGCGTGATGCCGCTGAACACGCTTTCAGCTTTAGGCGCGTAATAGAAGTAAAAATAAATCCCGATATTCGGCTCAAAGAGGTGGACAAAGACTTTATACGGCGGGTGATGCGGGTTGGCTATCTTCTTTCTCTGTTCCGTAGCTGAATATTAGGGACGGTCACACCCGAATCACACACATTCATTAGGTACCGTTCAGATTGAAATTTCCAGTCTCTTATCAACGTTTATATAATGCATGGATTTACTTTTTTGTTTATGTAAAAAAAATCCATTTAGAATAAGTAATTGCTCTCTTTTTTCTTCTGAGAATAAGAATGGAAAGTATCTCATTGTTGAGATAGAGAATGCGTTTTTTCTGGAAATCATAATTTCGAACATCGCTTACTTATAACCACACTGTCACCAGTGACACATAATAGATTATTTTGATACTTTTCAATGCATTTTTCTTATGTTACTATATTTTCTTTACAGATTTCACGGACAATGGCCTGACTGTTGTTATTTGACTTGCAATCTGTTCTTTATTCTTAGTAATTATTTTGTTCTTAACACTTCATAATATGATGTAAATATAAAACTTGAAGTATCATCATGATGCGCTTGCAGCGACAATGTGATGCGTACTAAATCTGGAACAAGCTTAGAAATTACATCCGCGTGGATTTGGCATTTTTTCTTTTTCTCAATTTACTTACTGATATTTTGCAACTACATTTATCAATACCCAACCCAGACAACCAGAACCTCATTTTGACTTATAAAAGAACATATTTTAGTAGACTTGAAAAAGGAGAAGACCGTCGTGATTAGAGACCCTGTAAAACTAACTTATAGTGTATTAACTTAGTAAAAGTTTGCTTTTCCTTCTAAGTGTGTTGTAGACATCGACCGTAGTTTTTACTCCCTCTTTCGTTTATCGTTGCCCCCCAGTGGCACAGCGGTATGTCTGCGGACTTAAAACGCTAGAAACCGGGTTCTGATACCCGTGGTGGGCAGAGCACAGATAACCCATTGTGTAGCTTTGTGCTTAACTTCAAACAAATTAACAAACATTTATCGTTGTTCGAAAATTGTGTCAGGTTAAAGTACTGTATTGTGGTGTACGAGCAAAGTGGTGAATGTTAAAATTGCATTATTATAGCAAAGCTACTAGTAAATCGCACAGACTACTTATATATGTCCCTTGAATAAATCATTCAAAATCTAAATAAATAAACATATGTAAAATTTCTCTATCAATGTAATACGTAAACGCTGTTAACTTCAGGAAATTCTATATTGGATTATTTGTTTGTATATTGACGTATACAGCTAATATTGAAATACTAAGTAATGATGCTACAGTAAGCACTGCATAATAAGTATGTTGTCGTAATGTGCTAACTTATTGGGCTACATACATAACTCGATGTAATCATTACTTATATTATTTCTTTTTGCAAAATCAATGATTAAAGGTTTGATATAATTTCTAATGAAAATTCCATAAGATAAAATAATTTCTAAAATAGATATGAATATATATGTAATAGTAAATACTTAATACTATAAAAACCTTCACTTTAACAACAATCAACACAAGAAGTATGCTACAATTATCAATATTGGAAAGTCATATAAGTGTTTTCACAAAAATAAACTGTTTATACACAGAATTGGAAATAATTACGTAAACGCCAGGTCATACATACATACAGGAGTCAAACACAATAAGTCCTTGCAACTAAATAGTTAATTTATCATAACTACAAAACGTTATTACACAAAATGCAACAAACGAATATGTTTTACAATACACTAGTATTTTTATGTTCGGTTTGAATAGAGTAGTACATCTTGTTTTTAAGCTATCATAAGTTCAGCAGAAGTATGATAGTGATGTATCGTGCCAAATGTCCTGTATTACTCTCCATAACTTGCTTGTTTACAGGCCGACTTTTTCAATTCACATATAAATCCATCTACTACTAAAAAATAATCAATATCAGGACTTTGTGTAGGCGAAACCTTGGTTGTGAGTGTCACATCAG
This sequence comes from Limulus polyphemus, assembly GCF_000517525.1. Classification (NCBI taxonomy): domain Eukaryota; kingdom Metazoa; phylum Arthropoda; class Merostomata; order Xiphosura; family Limulidae; genus Limulus; species Limulus polyphemus. Next base: position 145,277 of record NW_013666083.1, read on the forward strand.
CAAATTTTTTATTTCAGGTATCGTTTCACTACATTTACTGCCTATTTAGGATCACTGTCTTGCAGAAAGATGAAGTTCTGACCAAGAAGTCTTGTTCTCAAGTGAATAAATTCACGGATATTATGATTTCCTTGTACGTGTCAGTAGTCAGAGTATCATCCATTTTTTGTAGATATCCAACAACTTTGGCTAATATGCAACCCAAATTTTTATTGTTCCCCAAACATGCTTAAATGTAGATGCTGTACATTGATCTTGTTACATTTTCATCTCAGCCCATCGAATAAACTGTCGTCGATTGTTGTCAAATAATTTTAATTTGGATTTATTTATAAAAAGCATCCTCATCCAGATTTGCTCATCCCATTGTTGGAAGTCTGATGCTAATTTTAGGACTTTGGTTTGGATTTCTCTTAAGCAACGAATTTTTGTAGCTATACATCCATTGAGACCATTTCGTGTTAATATATATCTTACTGCTCGGATGTAACATTCACAACTGTCCTTTAAGCTAGGTCACTGGCGAGATTTCTACTGGATTGTCGTAAATAACGAGCATATCCTAAGTTACTTATATTATCAACAGTACTAGTTTCATCTAATCTCTTCACAAAATTTTGAGTTTTATTACAGCTCCTACTGAAACGTGAAATTTTACCTAATCTATCGCATACAGTAAATTCAACCAGCTATAACTTTGTTTCTAGATCTTTCACGAAAGACTTTTTATTTTGATTGAGAGGCTTGTGTACCTTTTAGGAATTGTATGATGCCTGTCCTTTATAGTCATTGTTTTTATGTGGCACAGTATGAATAGTTAGACGACAGCCGCTCACGGAGTAAATTATGAAAACCTGACTGTACTTGGGTATAATTCGTTTGCATACAAGAGGGGGGAAGTCCATCCCATAATATTTGCATTTTTATACCAATTTTATTTATTGTTTCCACTAATCATTTCCAATACTGTATTATATGTGGCATGAAATGTAATATTTGAAGCTAAGTTAATTTCCAAAACTCTTCATCAATTCTACATAATATGGAAAAATATATTTAATGAAGATATATATTTTAGTAAATATCTCAAACTGGATATATATATAGAAATAATATGAGTCGCTAATGTTTATTTATCCAAGAGAATCAAATTACAGCGAATAATTTATTCTCTGTTATTTCCCTTTGTATCGGAACTTTACATATTATCTTTAGGGTAAGTCTACAGAACTACAATGCTAAACTCAGGGGTTTGATTCCCCTCGGTAGACACAGCAGATAGCCCGATGTGTATTAAGCATAAAAAACGGAACACACACACATACATTTGGCAATAATATCCATTTAAAGTATTGAAATATTAAACTACTCAAGAGTTAAAGGGACATTTTCGTCTGTCTTAACGCACGGAATACAACTAAAAACGTTTTCCAAAATCAACATTTAAAACTACACTATCTAATCAGGATCATGACACTACAGTAAAGTTACACAATTATGTTATTTAGCAAACAATAACAATTTTCTAAAGCGATATTTATATAAAATGAACTTATTGTGAAGATATTTCGTCACATTACATAAGGGGAAATAGGGAATTATGATACTTTTTTTTTCTCGGACGGTACCCTACATTTACTGGTTAAAAGCCCCAAAAAAACACTTACGAGAATGCTTGTTACGATATAGGTTTTGTTTTCAAATCCATTCTTCAGGTTTTCTCCATTAACAGTAGTGTCAAACACTAAGCCTCGGCTGTCGGAAAATTCGGCTATCTGAAACAACGACAAAATTAAAATACGTGAAACTTTACACAACTTGCATAGTGAGTGCTATGCTGTGGATGAATATTTTAATTTTGATGAGCTAATGTTCGTATGTACACTAGATGTAATAAGGTCAATATAGGTAGAATATTAATTGTTTGATTCTTGAATTTTGCGCAAAGCTACTAGAGGGCTATCTGCACTAGCCGTTTCTAATTTACAGGTGATAGACTAGAGACAAAGATAGTCAACGCCGTCCACTGCCGCCTCTGGGGTTATTCTTTTCCAGTGAAAGGTGGAATGGACCATCACATTAAAACGCTCTCATAGATTGCGAGTCGAGTATTCTAACAACCGATCCATGTCAGGCCAATATGTCAGACCTTTTAAGTTATTGTGTAATACAATTATAACACCTGCTACACGAACTAGCCCAGCATCTTTTAGTACTTAGCCTAGGATGGTCAACAGGAAGGTCATTCCGGAAACCGTTGATTTATGGTTATTTCAACAGATCATGATGGATGAAACTCGGCACAACATCTAAAACGAAAAAAAAACAAAAACAAATATTAATGAAAATATGACATGATGAAATCTATATGGATTATACTATGGTGGTACCACACTGAGCATTATGCAATCCTTTTTATATTTACTTTTCATTGCAGAAATTACATTTTTAGTTTGAGAATTGCTAGAGAAATCATCTTGCAATGCATCGTGCATCTGCTTTGATTTCAACACTGCACCTTTTAGCATTATTGTACCGCTAATTTCACAAAATATCGCAACTAATGATTTCATATATATGATTTCAATCCCACTTTTTTAGAACAACAATACTATTGTTCCTATTTTTTTCATGTTTCGTGGTCAAAGCAGTAATCAATTGACGAATCTCCGATTCAGCTGGTATGTCAAATCGATTGGGATATCTTAGAATAAGTTGTTCCCTCATACGACCTGGGCGACCAGTTTAGCTAAATCGCTAAACTATCCCATTCACAACCACATCTAAAACATTTCAATCATGTTTCATTGCAACATCGTTTTAATTTACATTTACAATTTAACTTTTCCATGTTGACGCTCATGGTCTCGGGTCAGGTTCAGTGATCTAGACCTCGAAAATATTGCCAAACGCCTTTTTTTTATCTAATAAAACAACCCAGATATTTCCGGAATGATTCATTGTATTGAATCTATATCAAGATGCCAGACTAGCTCGTGTGGCAGGTGATAATAATATTTACCTTTATCCATAACCCTTACAATTCAGTCATCAATATTCTGATGTTTGCTACATTAAAAATGCGGTGAGAAAAAAAACAGATCTTAGTTTATCTGTGACTAAGATATGTTCTAGAATAAAAAATATGCTTTTTTCATAAATCTAATCTACATACCTTAACCATTTTGCTATCAACATTCATTTCAACAATGTCGATGGTGAAATTCTTTCGGAAACCATCTTCGGAGAAGGAAATATTTCCTGTTAACCCCAGAATCTCCGTCTGCAAAAACAAATGGAAATATAAAATAAACAGAAGATACTACTATCAAAATAGCAAAAATGCATGATGATGATGAAACTAAACGTGCTGTAAGTAACAAAGTTTTCTGTTAAACATAGTTTTACATTTAGTATCTTAAAATATAAAAACAGTTTAGATTATTTCATATTTAGAAATTGTAAATAAAAGCTAATTTTGAAGAGATAGAGCAGAAGGAAGGCAATTAATCAACACCACTCACTACGAGCAGTGGGAGTGACTCCCACATTATAATGCTCCAACGGTTGAAAGAGCGAATAGGTTTAGTGATTAGATTCGAACCCGTTGACCACAGCATGCGAGTGGAGTGGAGGCCTTTTGAAGCTGTTACGCAATGCTGTGAATACACGTTGATGTATTTCTCTCTTATATTCATATATATACATATATATTTATCCATAGCACCTTCTTGATATTTAGGATCGAAAACGTAAAATGTACACATACATATACATATATGTGTATCTGAGACATAAAAACTGCATAATTAATTTGAACATCTATCTGAGATAAAAAATAGCACAACCCCCCCCCCCCATTTTTAACACCCTTTTCTATTTCCAACGTCTAAACTGGTTACAACTGCTTAACCTTATGACAGGCATAAGTTATTAAGTTAAATATATAATCCTGAGCCACCCTTAAATTATATTACTTGATAATTGCTTAACTTTCTTGACTGTTTCTCCTTAGTTTTTATTTTCTCTCAAGGTATATAAACTAGAGAGGGAGAGTTTGTTTGTATGTTTTAGAGCATAGACACATTGGCATATCTGCTATGTCCACCATGGGGAATCGAACTCCGGATATTAGCGTTATAATATCGTAAACTTACCGCTGTCCCACGGAGGAACAACTAAGAAAAGGACATATGTAAGTTAAATCACAAAACTAGATTAGACACAAGTAAGGTCCTTTAAAGTTTAGAATCAAAGTAGTCAACAATTTACTGATAAGTAGATAATTTATAAGAAAAACTCAGCATTAAATTTGATGGCTTATAACACTAACATTCAAGGCTTGCTACCTATGATGGACATAAAGCAAATAGCCTATTATTCAGCTTTCCGCTTAAAACGAAATATACAGTATAACACATAATTAACGTTTGTATACCATTTAATAAAAAAAATGAAATAAATAACTTTTTAATTTGATAGAAAATCGTGATTTAGAACAAATTATTAGTAAAATCAAAATCTACTTTCCAAAACTCGTGACGATGTTATTAAAACAAAGTTTAAGAAGATAACATTCAAAAAATGTGTAAAGAATAGTATATAAAAATATGTCACCCACACAATATCTGTTATATACAGTTAAAAAATTGTTTACTTTTACCTAAACCGAACACTTGAAACTCCTGTAATGATAGAAAACAAATTTGCACCTTCTGTAGATCATATAACTTCCAGGCTGAGAAATAGAAAAATATTTCTTTCACTTAAGCCACAAAATACTTTATTTTGAACCATATAACACTTACATTTTGTAGACATGATAGCACAACACCAAAAAAGAATGGTGTATAAAAATGAGCATGAACTTTCCAATTTCTAGGCTCAGCCACCCAATACAAAAAAAAAAAAATGATGATAGCAGCGTAAACAAGGATTTCGAGAACCTACGGAGGGTTGAGTATGTTATATTAAAGTTATTTTGAATCTGCAGATACAGATGTCACGTAATAAACATAATCGATATAAAGTCGCAGCAGAAATATATGTGTGAGAATTACATTTTGACATTTTTTGGCGTTTCTAAAGTAGTACAATGCCACCGAAAATTGATCGTATATTCAAATCACAATGGGGGAGTTAAAATTTCAAGAAAGGTTATCCCTTGTACTTATTAGCATTTGAAAACAGAGGAATATGGTTCAACTTAGGGTACCAGGACCATCCAGAAAGAAACCCGCAACAATTCGTACCGCAGTAATCAGAGCACAGCGTCTTGTAACAGGTCAGTGGTAAAATCGTTCACTTGTTTGAGGCAACAGAGTGCTACACAATCCAGTATTATTCAGTCACATGTGTACAAGTTTTTTGAACAACATATACAGGAAAGGAACACCAACTGTAGAAAACTGTATGAATGATATCTAGCCGGAAAGAAATGGCAGGACGTAGTAACACTCGACAAAGCATATGTGCACCTTAATAACTATAATAAGACTTATTTCATTTTATAAGAGTCAGTAGGTAAAAGAAATTTCCAAAAATGGTACAGTGCTTGTCACAAATCCTTTTTGGAGGGATTCACTGTCATCGCTGGATGATACGCCAGGAGCAAGTAAAGGATTAGGAAAGTGGATACAGAAGTCACAGTGAACTCTGCTCACTATCAAGTCAATTATTTGGAACTTTAGTAACACACAGAAATACCGGGTTGTGTATGGAAATGGAATCAACAGGGTATGGGTTCACCATCATACGGGTTCCAGTCAAACATCCCATTTCATCGTCGGCAATGTTAATGTCTAGAGAATTTTGAGCTGAATAGCTTATTGGGGGATTTTTGGAGATAGTTTTTCTAGATATATTAGCATGTTAAAACTAATAAATATTAATAACATAACTGAAACCGTAAGGAAGAGAGAATTTTGACACATTACATTTCTAAGTATTACCTTGTTAAATGAGTTAAAATAATAATATTAATGACCATGCCATTAACTTTGCAAAGTGAATGATACTGATAGATTTCATTTAGCATACATTACATACAAGATGGAGTAATAATCATAATGAATTTGGTACTATACGATGATACTAAAGACAGTATCACGAAGACAAATGAAATCAACTTAATATTTTTTCAAAGTAATACTTAGAAATTAAGCTATATCACTATTCAATTATCAACACCGTGTCAAACTAACTATTTTGTATAGTGCAGCGAGAAAATTCCCTTACTATTTCCGAATTCCTATCTTCCATGATAGAAATTACAGCGTGTTTCAACTTTTCATGATACATTTTACAGTTTACTTCTCTTCATCTAAGAATGTTTTCAATACAATTCACAAATTTCAAATGAGCTTGTAAAACGTCTATCACTTAAGAGATATATTTAAAAATATTAAATGATCATCGTATTTTTTACTGTTGATTGGTTACGTGGATATCAACCAGGAAAAAAAAGAACATAGTAAATTGTTGTGTAAGTCAATAAAGCACATAATTGAAACGTTCTATTTAAACCATTAAGGTGTTAACTTCAAACGTGTTCAAACCTTCTTTAACTCTGCCGCTATTTTCTCTCCGTGTTCCCATGGGTTTATGGGTCGATTGTCACATAAGATACCTTTCGTTCCGTTGTTGTAGATCTGCCCTCTTCTGAAATTGTTTCGAAAGAGATCATGCTTCTGTTTCAAGAGTCTATTGTACGTATCCAGTACCACTTTCACACCATCATACATCAGTGCGACATCTGACTATAGGACAGAAACAACAATAAATTGAGTTATAGCATAGAATCCACTCATCATGTATTTGAGAATAATTGCTAAATATTCACTGTAGACTTACACGTGATTAAGTACTTTTGGAGTGAAAAGGGGCAAAGTAATGGTAAAAAATCCCCATATAAACTGTAAAACGCAAAATGGCACGGCATGACCAGGTGGTTAGGGCACTCGACTCTCAATCTGCGGGTCGCGGGTTCGAATCCCAGTCCCACCAAACATGTTCACCCTTTCAGCCGTGTGGGCGTTATAATGTGACGGTCAATACCACTATTCGCTGGTAAAAGAGTAGCCCAAGAGTTGGCGGTGGGGGTGATGACTAGCTGCCTTTCCTCTAATCTTACACTGCTAAATTAGGGACGGCTAGCGCAGATAACCCTCGTGTAGCTTTGCGCGAAATTCAAAAAACAACAAACAAAACGCAAAATGCAAAATGTGTATGTACCCTCGCATTGACCTAATGAACTTCCATACCAATTTTGGTGAAGATCCAACCAAACCCTGCGAAGTAGTTACATGAACAAACAACATACAACAGACAGTACTATTATATTTATATAGATGTATACGTTGGTTCGTGTGAATGTACTTAATTTTCTGTTAGTTATTTTAACATCCATATTTTTATGACAAAAGCTTATTTAAGTATTACTTGTTTCGATACAGAATTTGTAAGAAACATTTAACTGCTGTCTAAGTAAGACCAGTTAATATGGAGAAGGATGCGCTTATTTACAGAACAGTCCCAAGGGTCTTGACGAAACCAAGCCAACAAGAATTCGCCTTAAGCATAATATGTATAGGTATTAGTAGCAAATATATAACGTGTTGCTAGGAAACGCTCTGGCCAGTAACACTGATGGTTATATACAAGGGTTCTCAAGGTTTTCCATACTGTTTCTGTAACTTTTTCGTATGTGTATGAGTTTCTTTGCAAGCTCCTCAATAATTATTTTATTACGAACAGCTATGAACAACAAGCATGTCTGTTTTTGTGATAAAATTCATGAACAAGGCAGAATAACACATGACTGACAAGACATATAATAAGAAATATATTTATGATATTTGCTATATACATATATTATATACAAGTAAATTCAGGGAATCTCTTAAAGAAAGTTTTATATAATGTGTTGAGATAATAAGTAGTTTCCTATTTGTCTGTTTCTTCCTTCTGTCGGATTTTAGAGACGACGTTCCGGATTCTATGTTCAAGTCTAGTGCGAAATGTCGTCTGGTCTCCAAAGCCAAACAGAAGACAAGAGGAGTCCATAGGAAACTATTCAAAAAGCATCAATGTATATCTATAATCTCTAGGCTTTACACACCACTTATAAACAGTTTCACAATATACGTCTAATGTTAACAACTTGGCTTGAATTAACGCTGTAGTAAGTCTTGTAATATTTCAAATGTTTTCTTATTGTGAAAAACAGTGTACTCAAAGCTGGAAGTGCTTGAAGCATAAAAAAATGTCTGTCAATAACAAGCGTATAAACTCTTCAAGAATTGATACTTATGAATGTGAATTCTGTATAAGTTGTTTCAATTACTTTTTAACAGAAGACCATAGATACCAGTAAACAGCAGAATAAGGGAAAAAATCGTTCTGGTACATCAAACTGCGTGAATGGAGGGACGTAGCTTATATTAAAGTAAGTTCTATTGGCTATTAACAAAAGAAATCGGTAAGTTGTTTTTTGAAGAAAACATTTCAGTATGAGGTTTGAAAATCCACTTTGTTGGATATTTTTTATTTTTGAAACTAATTAAACAAATGTTGGTAAAGTATCCCCCACTCGATTCAATGTAATCCAGGTAATTCATGCCACCTTTCATATATAGGCAGTAGTCAAGGTAGTTCATGCCACCTTTCATATAATAAAAAATATTTTTTCACTTTTAGTCAACTTTATGTTATTATTATTATTTATGCGTCCAGTTTCAAAACAATCAAAATTTTAGCAAAGACATTTACTATATTAGTTATTGTTTATACCTATGGAAGTTTACGATTACATTTATACAACCATTTCTGTTTCATGCTACTGATAACTTCACGAGTGCATGTTGGTGACATGTGCATCACTCCAATATGTTCAGTAATTCTGAAATTACAAAACTGTTAGTTATGCTTAAGAATGAAAATTATCTCTTACTTGTCCATCAGTTTAACAGAAAAAGTATAAATATGTTTTATAAGAGAAGCCGCACAATACACTTTGAGAACATCCTTGGAAAAGCTATATTTTTGAAACGTCTGGTTGTCGAACTGGACTGTTTTTTGTTGGATAACTATTTAAAAGTAAGTTATCTAAGTTATGTAATGATGTGTAGTATAGTGCCGTTTCATTATGAATTAATGAAACGACAGTGAACTCCACATGAAAACCACACTAGGAATTCACCATCTAGAAGATGTCAAGTTCTTGATGGGATTATTAGAATAACTGTAAAGAAACTTGACATTATCAGTAGGTTCTGTTTTCATTCTTACTTATACAGTATACTTAAGTTCATTTATTAAAGTTATGATTTGTAGAAGGTGAACATCGCTTAAAATAAAACCGAACGTAAAACTCTAAAATAACTTGAGAATTCACTCGTTTGTGGCACACCATTTCAATTAATGTGAAATATGCAATAAATGATGGCATTTTTCATTTTGATTGTTCAAAGTTGCTTAATAGAATTAATAAAACAATCGTGAACACGCTCTGAAAGTTTGGATCATAGACGAATGTTTTTATTATTCTTTACATGTTATAAAAATGTGAGAAAAGTGCAGCCAAAAGTTGATATAATTCAGATAAATGTGGTAAAGACTCAAATATAGAATGAATGACGGGTACAGATCTAAAAAGCTTTATTGTTTTTTAACGATATATCCGGTAAAATCAAGTGAATATACATGGGTAATCAAGCAAACGTGCATGTGACATAATTGTCAAACTCTTAAACCCAGTTTATTTTTATCGTTTTGTATTATTATAGGTAAGGAAGAGTTGATCGGAGAATTCCAGAAAGGATCACGTTCTTCCCACATTCTTTTTTATAAGTCTGTAATTGAAAGAAAGTAGTTGCTAGGGGTAGATGAGTGCAAATGGGATTTCAACTCCCGACCAAACAGCCTTAGAATGTTCTAGATTCTCCTGAAAACGATTGTGGATGGAATAAGGATTAAATCTGACGGGTTTCTCTTCGCTCTGTTTATTAAAGAGTACACACTGATAAAATATTTACGTGAACTTGTATGCCACTTTGGTTCGGTTTTCACCTTGTAATATTTCATTACATTGTGCTTAGGATGGAAGTGTCCGATTAAAATAAATAACGTTTGAATAAGTAGAAATACAGCACTCAAGAATTACAAGTGCCATCCTAAGAACACGAAAATTGAAATGACGGCGAAATCAGACCACGTTCTATTTATGTACGTTTCACACAGTGCGTAATCTATAATCAGCAATTATTTATAGAAACACTATAATGATTATGACTGGCAAAATCACGAATGACAGAATTATGATGTATTTGAAACATGATTAACTGCATTTAAAATACAAAACAAGTAAAGAAAAAGCTTTTCAAAAAAGGAAGCAAATGTAGGGGAGGCTAATATCAATTCTTCAAAAACAATGCGAACAATAACGACAATTTGCATCATCCCTGCATAATAGCATAAAATAAATTAAACTCAATTGTGATTGAATAGTTATACATATTGTTATATGTTAATTCTTGCCTATGCTATTATGTAGGGATGATGCAAATGCCATCCCTACTATCTTTTTTTACATTGTTTTTGAAGGATTGATATCAGCCATCCCTACATTTACTTTCTTTTTGAAAAGTATTTTCTTTACTTGTTTGCTTGTTTTCTTTAATGCAGTATTTCAATAGACATAGGAAGGTTGTATTTATAACCACGTTCTAAATACAATGAAGTTCCAACTGTAATATTTATTATTTATCTGCTATTGGGTGCTAATGCCTGTTTCACCCTGTACTTAAGCTTTTTAAAGGAATAATAGAGTTCTGTAAGAAAGCTAACTTCAAGAGGTAATGATAACATCGTTTACACTAGAATTATGATTTTTTAAAATTACTGCTAGTTAATAATACTTATAAAAGCGGATACTCCGATTGAAACTATGTCACCTCAAAGAAATAGGTTGACACCATTTTATTGGTCTTTGCGTTATCATGTATTAAAAAAGAAGCAGAAGAAAAAGGAACAAGAAATTCAATCTTTTTTCTATGATATTTACAGACATTCCCAGAACTTGTGACTTAGTCATTACATAGATATTGTTATAAAAGGAAGCATGGTATAGTTTTGTAAAGTTCTGTGACTTATTGAAGAGATATCTAAAATACCATTTGAACGAACAACCCGAGCCATCCCTATATAGGCACTGCTACAGTCTGCCTGGTAAAAAAATTAAGTTTTAGGTTTTTATATGAGAAATAAAGCAATTTTAATGGTTACCTGTAAAATAAACACACCATATATTTTAAACATATTAAGATATCTAGTGAAAGGAGTTAATAATATTATTAAATGCTGATCTGTGTTTATTGATTAGTAGGGTTTATGTGATTAAAGATTCTATCTTTGGCTTACCTGAATTGACAAATCCAAGTTAATGTGGTAGTTAGTGACATATTTGGGTGAAGGAATGGTTAAAGTGCAAGTGTTAAACACTTCGAACGTGATTGAATAACTTCCTAAGTATTAATGGGTACACATGGAAAGATTGTGTTCGGGCTTTCTAATGTAGGTGGTTTTACTGTCAGCACACGAATATCTGACTACTATCCACGAGGGCTGTGTTTTTGTAGTTGGTTCTTTGAAAGGGAATAAGCCCTTTAATCATACAATAGGCTAGAAAATGACTCCAAGTAGAATATGGGAGTATTATTTGTGTGTTAACTTAATCATCTATTATACATTAATTATTAATGTTTAATTATTATTAAACTAGGGGATGTATAAGTTGGTAAGATAGTATAAAACATTTCTTGGTTTACCTCTGGGTTGGGGATTCAAGTTAAAACATGCGAATACAATTCTGGAATAAGATTTCAGTGTATCTATTTTGTTGAAGATGTTATGTGAGAAGTAATTAATCCGTAGAGAGTACGATAGTTCAAACATATTTGATTTCAACCGTTTCGTTAGGGCATGGTGTTAAAAGTGGTCATTGCATCCTTACTTGAGGAAAATGATGACTTTAATCGTTTTGAAAATCATGTGATGGCTGATTTTGTTATTCCTTCTTTCTTTATGGCACGCTACTCAAACGGTTGAAACTTCTCGTTTTAAGAGACGTATTATATAAATTTTCCAAACCAGACACGACTAATCCATTGTATTCGCTACCATATTCACTTCAACTGTGAACATATGCCAGATAGATGGCGCTTCGATTACGGCTTGTATCCTGAGAAACAAATGGCTGGATGAATACTTTGATAGCTTCAGATCTATTCTTTAAATAAAGTATTTTGAATACTCTTTTCCATCTTCAGTTCTATAGAATACGCCTAAACTCACGAAATCTTAACATATAATTGACCCTTAAAACAAAACTAATTAAATCCTTCTTTTTTAAACAGTATTGTAACAGGATATCCGAACGGTTTTTTTAACATCAGTTTACCGATAGAAAATGTTTACTTGTTTCTTAACTGCTTTTGACAATTATATTTTCTCGGTACAAAGTAACTTTATTTCGTGTTTTTCTGTTTCAGCTATCAGTCCTTCCATACCAAAATTACCTTCTTACATGACATCTTGAAACAAAATGGATACTCTTAAAGTGTACTATCAATACTTTAATGCCCGAATTTCCTTTTTTTTAATTTTCTTAAACACAACCTCCAGCCAAGAGCTGAATTATCAAATGCTACAAATTTCCCTACCAAACCATATACTTGATACCTTGAAATACAGTAAGTATTAGTTTATGTTGCAAGCACTAAGACAATACGCATACATTAATTCAAAAAGTGATATATCAAAGTCTGGTAAAAATATATCTATATGTGGCTTTCATTTCAACAATATTACTACCCAAAATGGGAAAGAACGAGTAACTCAATACAATTTCCCTGTCTTTCTTGGTACTTTAATGACTCTTTCAGGCAGCAATCAAAAACCATAGATGGCAGGCAAATAACACTAGGGTACAAACTACTATGTAGGAAAGATAAAGGGTATCCTATCAATAGAGTTTAAAGACGTTAGACGCACACAGTGGTATACCATAACAGATAACGCTCTTAGTGTAGGGTATGTTTTAATTTTACCTTTCCCATACTATATCTTGTACGCTAATCTTCTTTGTCTAACTTTTATGTTAGACGCATTATGTGTTTGTCTGTCTGAACCATTGTAAATTTTACACATAGCAACAGGTATCGGTATGTATAAATGGGACTGTAAGAACGAGTAATATATATATATATATATATAAGCTACGTCATAAAGTGTAGAATACGGTTGCTTTACATTTACAAACTCATCATTTTATGACAAAGCTATATTAGCTATAATATAATGATTAAGTATGATGTATGCGCTATACAGTGAAGAATTTACGTTTTTCGATTTTGATATTTGACTTGAGTATAAAAGCTTTTTACACAAATGCACAGGACAATTATTGAGTAAAAGAACAAAGCAAACACACAAACAGTTAGTGTAACAATTAAATTTACAAGCAACAATGATTTGAAAAAGTAACCTTACAGTCTATTGAAAAAAGTGAGGACACAAATGTTTAGTTGAAATATAAAACATCAACTGTCATTAAAAGACACAATTCACACATGGTCATTTGAAAACGTAAACACATAATCACATGAATAAGCTCATAGACATAAAAATAGGTTTTTTATTGAAACATCTATAATGAGAAAAACGTTTACTCTTGTTCAATCTAAAATGATACTCACAGATATATAGTTTTCGCCAGCCCCAGGCCAATATTCTGGGTCCAGACTCTCCCACTTCTTTAGAATCTCCTGATATTCAGAGCTAAGTGATTTTAGCATACGAAAGCCTGTAATGTTTATTGCTCCAAATTCTGGCTGATCTGTATTGAAGAATTCGTCCATAACCTACGAGATTATATTCATAAATCACAGTTTATGCCCTTCTCTTTACTTCATAAACATAGGAGCGAAGATGAAATTATCAATTAAAAATAAACTATTGAGTTGTTGGAATAAATAGTGAGTTAAGAGCATCAACCAGCTTTATCATTTTAAGATCATAGGTTTTGAAATCGCTTCATAAGAAAAAAGAATGAAAAAATAATAGTCGTACGTATCGTATAACATAGAAGCTGAAGTAGTATGCTCAGTTTAATAAAAAAAAATGGAACAAAACTTTTGTGTAGCATCTGTAACTATCACTTCTAACTAGTTCAATTCAAAACTCGAGCTGTAAGTAAATATTCTTATTAGCAATATCTCGACTATTAACCATAACACTCCCTTTTATGCTTCGTTTCGCAGAGTTGGTTAATTAAATGGCGTGACAATGTTTTTTACTAGAATAGTAATAGCCATTTATATCTAACGTTATTGTTAATTATTATCTTATTTTGTTAGAAATTGTTAAAATTACCCAGAAGTCTTTCAAATATATGTTATATAACAAAATGTTTTCAAACGTAGCTTGGTTATAAACTAACTATAACTTTGAAATAGGCTATAACTTTGCCATTAAAAGGTTTCCATCGGTCAGTGTATACTTTGGTAAATGTTTTCAAAACTATATATCGTTGTTATTCATACACGCTCTTATTCGTGCTTTCAGAATTTAGATTATTTTTCAATGTGCAGAACTGAAAGCGCTACGAAATAGCTCTTAGTATCACGAATTACACATAATTCTTATAGGAATCTAAGACTCGCATTTCTTCAGCATGGAAATAATTGTAAGCCTCTCTAGTATTCAGGGTATACGGTACTAGGACTTATAGGCTACTCTGTGAGTGAAGATGTAGTTAAATCAATGACCAAACACATAGCATTATCAGGTATTACACATGTTATAAGACTGACTACTAATACACCAATTTGTAATCTCATCTACTAAAACTGTGCAGACATATTCAAAGACTCAATATGGAAATACCACCAATTACTTTACGTTACACATAATTCAACAATTATTAACCATGAGAAACAAACTTATAAATTGCAGGCCTACATTACACAATGTAGGAGAGTTATTGACAATTATATATACGCTATGACATTTAAATGATTAACATTCACCGATTATAGTACAGCCCATTACCAACAGAAACGAAGGCCTTGTTACATATAGTTTGACATCTATCACTCATATTTTAATGGTTAACTAATAAGTAATAAATAATTAATAGTCGTATCATGCATGTATGTCAATTATAATTTTTTTATATTCACTATAAAAACAAAATAAAAATGTATTTACATAAATCACACATAAGGACTAGAAAAAAACATAATTTATAGACATTTCTACTTATCACTTTTCAAAATCAATCATATCTATATTAACAGTGCTCGTACTTATATAATTAGCGCACATGACGTCCTGGTGATTAAATCCAGTAATAAACATTTACCACCATCTAATATGAAAACTAACTTCATTTATCGGAAATTACGTACATATTTTGACATTTATTAGTCATAAATTAAAGCCTCAAGAATAACCAAATATCAAATATTTTTTTTTCCGAATTCTGATGTTTATAACAATAATTATAAAGTGTTGTGCAAATATCACATTATTAGTCTCATAACAACTAAAACAACATTACTTGGACACACACAAGCAATTATCAAACATGATACAAGTATCCTGTCAATAGAAATTACATATCTATATATATATACACATGTACTGTCAACAGAACTTATCAAACATAATACATATATCTTGTCCATAAATATTACCAAACATTATATATACACACACACATATATGTATATATATACTGTGAATAAAACGTATTAAACATGAAACATATATCCTATCAACAGTACTTGTCAAACACGATACGTATATCCTGTCAACAGCACTTGTTAAAGATGGTACACATATCCTGTCAATATCACTTATTAAACTGCGGTTATTAAATGTAGTATAGAACATTTCCCAATCACTACAGATATTCTAGCACATCTCGCTTACATCAACAAAATACAAGCTCACTGAATCTAATATTAAACAAATTACATATATCCTGAGAATTGAAAGGAATGTTCGAAATACATACTATGAACTACCTTAGATCTGATCCATACAAACACGTCTTAAACAAATTAATGTTTTTCGTCTGTAAAAAGAGAAATATTACTACCTTTTAAGCAAGTACAATATACTTAAACTAAGACTTTCGATGCTTTCACAACAAGCTCTTTGGTGCAAAATGTCCAAGATTGTGAAACGAGAAAATTAATTAGGTTTAACGCCTGTGGTAGAAATGACTATTAACAGCCGATGTTTTTATCACCTTCTTCTTAATTAGTCAACTTCAGATTTTAAATCTCTGACGTATAAAAATAGATCTATTTCATAAGTTACTGCCAAAAAAGCTTTTCTGTTCGAAATCTGAGCTCATTTTCTAACAAGATATAGATATTAAAAATTATTTTAAAAAACGTGCAGTTAAACGTAATTTTCAGCACATTTGTTAGGCCTAACTACCATGGAAGTGAATCTTATATAATCTGAGTTACCAGTAACAAAGCAGAAATTAGAAGTTATATTGCTACAAACACATAAGATAAATCAAAACTTAGAAACAGATACCCAAAGATTGTTTGAATTTTAGAACGTCTTTTAGGTGTAGAAATTTAATATCTTTTTTTTTTCGGCATACAAACCTGAAACAATGGTTGTCATGGTACTTAGCTTCTAGGTTTACGTATAAGTCTTTAAATATTAATTAATTCTTGGATAGCGCATCATACTTTCTACCAAAAACATAACAAACACAGTCTTTTTCAGGACTACCCTGAAGACAGCAGATTAGCAGCCGAAACGTATAGCATATAACTAGTTGGTAATTAGTATCAAGTAGTAATGAAATAAATTAGTAAGTAATTAATAATTAAAGGCTTTGGTGACAGATAGGCTCTACTAACCGTGACAATGATTGCTAACTGATTGCCACTGTCTTACCGCAAGTACTTATTTACACATACATTCACTGTATAAGTTTCTAGCTTTTGTACTGTTGTCAGCAAAAGCTAATCAATAGCTCTGTTTCTTAAAAATTAAAAAAAAGCTTACACCTTATCAGTTAAAGTATTGTATAATACTTAATCTTCTGACTTTTGAAATGTTTTGTATGCAATATAACACAGTACCATTAAGAATATGGTAATTTATCCTCCATTATGGGCTTAGGAGATCGAACAATCCTCAAATCTCAATAAAGACTGAAAAGGTATATGTTTACAAAAAAGCATTGCGCTATTAAAAGAGCATTTTAGTTTGATCATAAAATAAATTGTTTGTTTTTGGAGGTTCTGATCAATATGAAAAATCTCTTCCGATATCTGAAAAAATTTCATATGAGGAATACTTTATAAAAATATCTTCCGATATGTGAACAAAATCCATATGAAAACTATTTTTTTAAAACCACTTCCGATATGTGAGAAAATTCTATATGAGGACTACTTTTTAAAGTTTTATAGTTCTAACTCACTCTATTTTCATTTATTTACCTACTATGGAATGTAACACCATATTTTCCCCAAAGTGATAATAATGAACTCTAAGAGTACTTGGAAATAGTTCTGTAATTAGTGTAGTTTCTGTCTGTATTTTTACTGTCCGTATTCTAGTTGATGTTTGTAAAGTTTCTTTGAACTCTTCGTCAAGCAATCAACAATAGTGAGACTCTTATCAGACGTAGTTTGAAAGAAATCAATGTCATAATAGTGCTTGATTATTATCAAGCACTAAATAATAGTTTGAAATTAGTAGATGAAGTTTTGAAAGCAACCAATTTCATACTGTTAATGTTTAATTAGTTCCTTAGAACAAATTAGCTACCCAGTTATGTCGAGGCAAAGTCAGTACTACATCAAATGTCCCCGCCTTGTCTTGTCATTCACACACTGCATGGAACATTATCAGCGTGCCTCTTACAGGTCAGAGAATTTCCAGAACACAATGTGATATTTCTTCTATATCTTACTGATGTAGCTAGTTGGGATATAACAAATGTTTTTAACAGTCAGTGGTGTTGACTGATAACTTTTCAATCTGTAATAAGAACAAATTATCTCTTCTGACAGGCTGTCAATGGCGCAGCTAGAATAGTTACTTGTAAGAAAACAAAGTGTTTTCCACTCACCAGGCTGGTAAGAAGGTAATGATAATTTCGACGCCCCATGTGAATGTCATGCACGTGGTTATAGATGATAGCTTTAGCCATAGCAGCACTGCAGTCCAAGACGACACGTTTAGTGCTCTGTCTGTCTTCAGTCTCTATAGAGCGAAGAAAGTCGTTGGCATCAGAAGCATTAGCGATACTTTTCACAACCCGTATATCTAGCTGGTAGCTCTCTGTGGTCAAACGAAAGATATACTGCAGCTTCAGCAGGCCTAATACATAGGGAATACAAGATTAAACGTTTTGCTCTTATTATTTGTCGTCATATTTGATAAATGGAACAAACTCTACTGGAGCAATGAAACATTGTTTTAAATCTCCATTTTCCTTATTCATTATCGGCCTTTAAAACTTTTAAAATTTTTCTTCACAAATTTAGATACTCTATTTTGAGTCAATAATCCAAATATCATAATCACAAATAGCTAGTGAAATCTTACAGTTTATAAGTAGTGTTTATATTTCGTTTATTTAATTGAAATAAGGGGAAAATAATAACAGTAATTTCATAGTCTTGGAAGTGTTATTATTCAAACGTGATTATAGATGCTCTATGAAGACGACATCTGTATCAATTATTCTTTTTTTTTAATGAAAAGAGAAAAGAAACTGTTAAACGCAATTTATTTGATTCGTCTTCATGGGTCAAATTCGGTACCACATTAGAAACTTCATTAAAACAGGTTAAATACATTTTCATAATAATGATGTTTCAGTTTAAAAAAAATCTCAAAAATGTTAACAAAGAAGTAATTTATTACTTTCTGTTTTAAAATGTCATTAAGTTTTTTCTCACCTTATTACAAGAGACGTGATGCTTAGTTACCTAAATGATTTTCGTGAATGTTAGTTTTACTATAGTACAAACAAGTATTGCAAATAGACATATACTACGTTAGCTCTTTTATGCATGATATGGTATCATAACTTTATGTGCTTTTTATCGTTAGGATAAGTTAATTCTAACACTAAATTACCCTTCAAGTGTTTTATGTGTGTATCTAGATACAAGATGTGTGCTTTCTTATTACTGCATATTATAATTATATTAAATTAGCTTATCCTATGCAGTCAATTGATCTAGTGGTAACCGTGCCTTGACTGTGTATCCAAAAATTAATGTTTCGTGATCTATTGTGGCAAAACGCGCTCCAAATTTAGAACTTTGTACGTGCTACAATTTGATCAAAGAAGAGTAGCCAAAGAGTTGGCAGTGGATGCTGTTGACCCACTGCTTCCATTCTAGTCGATCAGTTTAAAATTAGGGACGCTTGTGTAGATTTATGTAAGCGTTCTAAAACAGTCAAGAAATCGCAGGTCTTTAAACATATTTTCAATAGTATTTATTCCCTATAACTCAAGCAATCTTACGTCTTTAGATAATATTAATCTCATTATAATTACTAAGTGTTATAATTTAATTAATGATCTAGTATATTTTTAGCTTCATTATGCAATTTGGGTAGATAACCAGATGGACAGAAGTAGTGATGGACACGGAAACATGTTATATAGAGATTGTGATGGAAGGGAAGTCGGAAGCTAGAACGGAGATATAAACGATTCGACATCATTAACATTCAGTGCGTCAGTGCCGACTATCATTTCGTGCAATATTCACGCGTCCCTTGACGTGAATCTTTAAACATTGCTGTACGCTATTCGAACTGCGAAGTCTATCTGAAATATGTTCATAAGGCAAGAAGCATAGAGAAATAGAAATGAAAAGACGCCTAGAGGCAGCCTTTGTTTTAAACAATGTCAGGTGAAAATACGATATTTTTCTGGCTAAGAAATATGGCGAAAAACGTAATTATAAAAATACGGAATGATTTTTTCATTAAGTATTTACGATGCATGTGTCATTTAAAGCACAGATAATAATACTATTTATTTATTTTTGACTTTAATATAGGTATCAAAAGTATGTTTAAGAAAAAGAAACATACAATAAGACCATCAAAAGCTAGTGATATTATAATAAACTAAACATGCCATGGTGGGTCACCGGTAAGTTTACGGAGTTACAAAACTAAGATCTGGAGGTTTGATTTTCCGTGGTGGAAATACTGCAGATAGCCTATTGTATAACTATGTAATACATAAACAACTAGCATTTGAAAATAGATAAACATCAAAAGTTTGACTTTCTCAAGGCATTTGTATGCTCAATAGTTTACCGAAGAAGCGAATATATGTAGCTTTCTTGTGAATAGATATATGTATACTAATCATGCTGAAGTTAACATTGAGAAACGGCAGTTTTATATGTATAAACTTTCAGCTTGCTCTCTGTTTATATTTATTATTACGGAGGATTGTTCACAAGTTATGGTAAGAATTTACATAACCAATCATCTCGCCTTAACCATCCCCACAGCCTGTAACTATGGAGATGAAAATCTCTGGCTCTCTTGTTGCATTTCTCTTAAACTGTGTTAGTATGATTTAGGAGTATAAATGAAGTCTGAAATGTACCTCGTTTGGAAGAGTTACGTCATAGAATATTTAAACGCTAAGTTTCGCTATTCGGAAAATGTGAAACATGTAAAATACGAAGGTTTAGCGTTTGGCAAAAAAAAACAAAAAACAGAAGAAGACGAAAGTTGTTCATAAGCTCTTCCCATAGCAAATAGCTGAGCAGAAACGAAAGATGCATGAAAAGTACCTTGCATTTTGAAATGGAAGTACACTGGGCGAAGCATGTATAACTGTAATAAGGTCTGGGCGATATTTTACCATCCTTTTAGTGACATGTCATTGACAAAATTGTGCAGAACATGTCACGAAAATATTTTAAGGGAATTTGGTTGTTTTCAGCTTTAATTATAAGTTGAAAACATGCCAGGATGAACTCTGTATACTTTTAGGTTAACATGATGGCACCACTATTTTGCAAAACAAAAATTTCACCTTTGGATGCTAATAAGGTATGACTTTATCAAAGCAGAATTTCCAGTAACATGTTCAGGACAACATGCCAGTAAAACATCCTCAGCTAGATACAAGTAAAAGTATGAATTGATGCTTTACCATTCGCAGACATACACTTAAAACACCAGATGTTTCTCCCATGGACGTCTTTTCCTTTGGGTTGCGTAAACAAACCCTAAGAAGTCATAGTCTGCGCACATAAAAGCATATAAAAAGGAGACGGACAGTATTGACTTCAGTAAATTGCGCAAACGCTCCCTGCAGTAAAAACTATACTGTAGAACTAATAGTCTATAACCAAAGTCATCACTTAGAACACTATCGGTGATGTAAGAATAGACCGTAAGACGTAGACAATTATCTTCGTTACCATAGATTATGATTACCCCTCTGTAATTATATAACGTATACTTTAGAGAAACAGTTTTATGCAATTTAAATTTGATCCTTTTTTTATTGGAGGGTGGTGTTGGAGGAACCACCTTTACTGTTGTGTTTTCGAAAGTTATCAGTTCCAGTTATAAGTAAACGTATTGTAATACAAAGATTTGAAGCGCAAGCTGCTTTGCGCCAATAAGCCCCAAACACCAACAAAGAATTGATTTCATTGATCCGTGTATTTTAAATAAATATATATATATATATGAATGTCGGAGGTTCTCATTAGGTTTTTTCTTATTAATCGTGGGCCGACCGCAGCCTATTGACTAGTGTGCCGGAGTGTGGTCATGATGTTTCATGGTTCGCGCCTCGTTACTGTAAAAACATCACAATAAATACTTCGGTATCATAGGTGCATTACAAGAGTTACTGTCAAACTTCACTAATCGGTCTAATAAGAGTAGTGCAGTGGATGAAGTTAACTAGCTGCTTTCTCTTTAGTCTACTTCTTCAAAATAATGGACAGCTGGTGCTGACTGCCTTCGAATATCTTTGCGCAAAATTCAAAAACAACCTATTCGTTGCTTTGTTCTTTTCTACTCAAGATAAACTACAATATATATAGTTAGAAATGCATTTTATAGGTTAATTTATTTGATATTCCTTAAACATTTTGCTTAACAAACTTACTCAAAAACAAAATCCTGTTTTTGTATTTGATACTTCAGTCCAAACGTTTAATAGCTATTGTGAGAATGAACTGGGTTATTCCATTTACTGTCAAAATTCTTACTATTATAAGTAATATGAATCACTATACTTATACAAAAAAACAATGTTCCGCAATAGGTCCCGCAAACAGTCGAGATGGCTAATTAGCATATTGGAAATAGTAAAAATGTCGGAAAACTTCCGCCCAACTATCTTTGTACAATGTAGACAATTGTGTTGATTTTGTCAACTCCTGCCAAGTGTGATCATACTCTTAAGATTAGAAACGTCAAGAGACAATGATAATAAATATAATTTGAATAAAACTGCCATTAATATATGTTATTCAGAAACTGCACTTATACGTTTATAGAGATATTTGTATGCTTATATGTTTCAGTGGTATAAGGTTATTATCTAATAAAATTAAAAAATCTGTTTAACAAAATAATAATGCGGTTGAGAACAAATGATTGCGTATAAAACCATGCAAATATAACTACCCAAGAGGTAAATTACAATCGTATTGCCCCCTAATGGCACAGTGGTATGTCTTGTACTGTTAGTAACCGGGTTTCGATACCCGTGGTGGGCAGAGCACAGATAACTCTTTGTGTAGCTTTGTGCTTAATAACAAACAACAACAACAATCGTATTATAAGCTACTGATATTTTCACAAATTTTGATACTAAAGTAGGAAAAACAAGACAGTTGTACGTTTCACAAATACATCATTTACTTTCGACCATGGTTTCACTAGTAAAGGTACCATCAGGTACTAGTGAAACCATGGTCGTAAATAAATGATGTATTTGTGAAACGTACACTTGTCTTGTTTTTCCTTCGTTTGTAATTATGGAGTTTCAGCAAGTGCACACGGTTCCAGGTCAATTATATACGATAGAAGATCTTCACAAACTGGATTGTTAGTCTAAAGAAATTAGGTAACACTCTGCAACATCATTTCACATTGGCCATAAAACCTACACCACGTAGATGGCATAGTCAACTACCTATACAATCTATTTATACCGCCTTTTTCTGTTAGTGGATGCAAGGATGACAAACAGACTACGCAAGAGTTTTGATAATACAATGTAAACCATTGTATGAATTTATCGGTATGTGAATATAATGAAAGTTAAAAGGATAATAGGATTTTTACAACTGACTACAACTAAATAATTCAGTTTCTTGACTTGTTATGGTTCCTAATTATATAATTTAGACTAATGAATTCTTAAATCTAAAACAACTTTCGGTTTTGTTACTTGATAGTTTTCTTAGGGTTAATCAATTAATAGATAAATTATTGAGTCTAAAATATTATATTTTTCTCACTGCCTATATAAAAAACATTCAAGTTTTATTTTATTATTATATATTTTAGTCACCAAAAATTATACGTATATGCACCATACAAATTCAACATAATTATAGAAACGCAGGAGGAACACACAGAAATCACAAAAAAATGCATTTACAATTAAATTCTCCAGTTATTATGAGTATACATTGTTATAAAAAAGTACAAATACAGCAAATATGGTGTACAATGCACTATTATTTTGCTTTTATTTAAGCAGAGCAGTACACCATAAATTTATGACTGTGAAATGTCCAATATTACTTACCACAATTCTTTCCAAATCGCTTTCAATCGACCTTCTCAGTTTCCATATAAACTCACATAACCTTAATTAAACTAAATGTATTTGTATTAATACTTTAAGTAGGCCAAGATATGACAACCAGTTTTCCCTCCAGGTATAGGTTCACCCCATTTGTAAGTGTTCCATCGGCCTCTCTTTTGCATCCACATTTTCTGCATACTTGGGATTACTGTCTTGTTATAAAATAAGTCCTAGCCTAAAATAACTTATTTCTAAGAGATGGATATAAAATATAAGAATCTGTCAATATCTCGTAGTGCTATCGATTTTGTGTAGATCTCCAACATCATACAGCCCACACTTTAGCTGGTTCCCATCAGTAGATGTTGTTCTTCTCTCTGCCCTAGATCAACTATCGTTCATTGTTATCAAACAATTTGAATTTAGATTCGTTTTTAGAGACTACATTTCTTCTAGCTTTGTTCATCCCTTTTTTGATGTCTGACGCCAATTTCAGCTGTTGGTTTAGTTATCTGTCGAAAGCAGTAATTTCTTAGCAACTACTGATCCATTCAGACCACTTTATGTTAATATTTATATTACTGTTCTGTTGGTAACGTTTATAATTGTACTAACTGCTTGGTCATTAGCAAGACCTCTACTGGATTGTTGTGTATCATGTGACTATACTTTGGAGCAGTTAATTTCAATGCAATCGAGATGGAATGCAAATAATATTCATATTTATGCCCATTTTATTCACATAATATGTAAAAAAGGAAGTCAAAAAGAGCCAAGAAAAAAACAATAAAATGAATGAAACTATTAACTAATGAAAAATTGTGAAAACTTCCAGGAGACAAGGTATAGTGAGGGAATCCATCAGATGTATCCTGGATTCTTTGGAAGTAGATCTTTCTCATAACTCGGGATACATCGTCTATCACATTTAATCTCTAAATAAAAATGCAAGTCTCTCTTATCTGCTAACAAAAATATTACAGAAAGTATATAATAGAACAAACGTGGGTGTTCAAACCCACAACGACTCACCCCTATATCTCTCTTTACTGTGAGAAAGTGATTGCTTCACAAATTATCATACTTTTATGCAAATAATTAAAACAAACAAATCACTGACGGTAAGAAGAAAAGTTTTATCTCTCAAAATTCACTTTCCAGCTTTCATTACGATCCATTAAAAAGTAATAACTTATCTCTAGCAAGAAAACTCCGTTCTCTTCCTTGGCAGGATTACTTCTAAACTAGAGAAGCATTACTGCACACATGTTTTGTCATTAACCTTACCTCCCGTATAAAAATTAATAGAATGAATTACTTCAAAAAATTACCATGCAAAACTTTATTGTAAAAGTAGGTTCAAATATTTTCCTACATTTTCTGTAATAAATCCATAAATTTTAATCTGCAAAATAATAGGTATTCATCCTGTATATATATTTTTATTTATATATTGCAAAGTTGCTAATACTGTTTACCGCTGTCCCTTATTTTGAACTGCTGACCAGAAGGATGACAGCCAGTCAGCAACACCCTACCATTCACCATCCATGCTAATGGATATCCTGTATTTTTATACCAAACTCACAGATTAAAGTGTGGGAAATGTTGTTTTTTTGTTTTTTTTTGATATCGCACAGATTCAAACCCGGTTCGCCAACTCCGAAATCCAGAACCCTACAACAAGGCCAATCCATGCTCTGGCTTATATACTTGTATAAAAGCAAAACTAAACAAAATACTCATTACAAATCTTCTAATATCTTCAAAATTTAGATAAAATCGTTTTTTCATTTATATTACTTCGAACATTACTGGAAAGTAAGGGAAGATCATAGGCTTGGAATGGAAATTGTTTTTCTGAAAATAAGTATTAATTTTTATTCTATTATTACATATTTTAAACTACATGTCTAAAAAATAAGCCATATGTAATTGATTTTCTATTCCTAACTCTGGAGAATACATATCATATACTTCATATGAATAAACGGATAACGCATCAGACTTTCTATGAAGAAGACCCAAGACTGAATCCCAATACCACAAAAACTGCCCTTTTCAGGATTTTTCTGAAGACGACATCCGATTAGCAAACAAAACGCAGGGCATAAATTATTAACAATTAGCAACTAATAATGAAAATTAGTAATTAATAATTAGATTTTCATGAACATTTAGGTTACTCTAGTCATGACAGTGATTGATACTTAGTAGCCACATCTTTTCCGTAAATACTTATTAAAAGTAATGCATAAATGAACAGTCCTGAAGAATAATGGAGAATTAGACTTCTGAGCTAGACATTGGACAAAAATTTACGAAAATTGTCTCTACTCATCTGAAATATTGTGATGGATACAGAAAAAAAAATATATATATATAAACCTTAGAATAGAATAACAGTCATAATAAGCTATTTCTTTCCTGCTCTATCTAAAGGAATGTTGTCGTCGTTGATCATAATACGAGCTTCACTAGAAACGTGTATCAAACATGTGTTTTAAGTTATCGTAGATCGGATAGAGCATTACATATTTTTCCATACCGCCACCTCCTCTTATCAATATGCTTGATTTATAGTACCCTTTAACCATGACCAACTGTGTCAGTGTCTTTGTCGGTAACGGTTTCTGTAGGAGCGTCAAATGTAAAAGAAAAACCTAACTGCTCTGTGAAACATGAGTTTATAGTCTATTATTACCCAACGTCAAAGCATAATTAGAAAAAAATGTAGTCTTCCAATAACCGGTTTTTACTAATAGATGTTGAAACTTTAATATTTCTTGTGATGTAGATAGAAGTAAACTTTGATGTCCACCGCAGTTTGTTCGATCTATTTTTTAATTATGTGTTGTTAGTAGAAAATCTGAGCTGATATTAAACACTCAACAGACTAGGCACCTACAACACCCCTTTGGTTATGAAAAATATGAATTATAAATTATAAATGATAATTAGGAGGCATTTCAATATCGTTTAACATTATTAATACGTTTCTTTATGAATTTTACTTGAAAAAATAAATATATGCGTAATAACAAAAATCAGAAAGAGCTAATACTGTACGTTTCCAAAATCAATTCACTATTCACTCGGTCTTTCTTGTAAACAACTGCTAAAGAAATAAATTTGTTAGAAGGTTATTGCATGACGACTTTGTTAAAAAAAGGATGCTAAATCGGAGAAACTAATATTTTTTTTTCGGTTTAGTATAATGCATATTAAATATCAAGAATTGATGTTAGTTACGGTCATATTACTTATATATTTATCTACAGAGAGGCGAAATAAAATAAATAACAGTTAACTGACGAACACACTAAAAAAGGAAAAACTCATAAGAAAGAAGGTTCGTGTCTTAATACTAGAAATAAACGACTTTATAACATTCAACGTTTGGTGTTGTGAGGTGGTTTATTTCTGGTATTAATGCGTCTTCTATACACCAATATGCACTACAGAAATTAAATAATGAGATACGTGTCTTGTTTTTCCCCATTCACTAGAATAGTCATATAAGCTTAATTTCAGCTCCTTAGTTTTCAGTTAAAATTTAGATTGATTTCAGGTACGATAATTAAAAATAGAGAGATAACTTGCTTTTTCGAATATACTTTTTCATCCTTGAAATAAGTTTTTAATTTGATTTTCCTAAGGTAAAGGTGTACGGAAAAATTTATGTAATTATCTACTTTTAGATGTATATTCCACAGGAAATAATGTGAAAAACAAGCTATATTTTTTTTTAAACTTGAAGGGGTAGGGATGAATTACATTATTTAAAAAAAAAGCAAGAAAGGTGATTAGAAATCACGGTTCGAAATATTCATATCTATCAATTTTCAAAAATATAAAATAAATACTTTGTTTGATTGGGAGATATTGTAACTTAAATAAAGGAAATCATACAAAAAGTATCGATTTGACGAAAGGCTTTAAGTATTGATTTTATGAAAACATTGTATGGATCCTTGATCTTATCGACCCAGTTTAAAAATCAAACTTTCTGATTATGAGGACGAGCATTATCTAATTATCTAACATTATACATAACTCGTCATGTTTTGTTTTGAACAAACCAAATATATGAACACCTCTATCATCAACTACCGTCATATAGAAAATACGCTTGGTTT
>NW_013666083.1:174400-183608 GCF_000517525.1 Limulus polyphemus
GTATGCATAATCTACATAAACGAGTAAAGTTTTAAAAAAATTAATACACTATTCATATGTATATATATATATATATCTTATAAAACAGTTCATAATGTTTCGTATATTCTTTAGGTATATACTTTACAATTAAAAATATTTTTGATTACTTGCATAAAGCTTATTGTTTTTTGTTTTGTTTTCTTCACTTGGAAACATCAAGACATGGATAATTTCCTAAATACTACATTTCATATCTCCTTAAACAGTTGGCTTTGACACATTCATTTTACTTATACGATTATTTTAAGAAAATCTCTTTCAAAACGTATTTTACATAAAATTTACATGATCATCTAATTACAATATACAGTTATATGTGCATTTTATTGACCATGTGTAAGTAATCTTCCTATTTGTTCTCAAACGGAAACCATAACTTCTCATAAGAGGCGGATTGGATAAATCTTCTTTCTGTCAAAGAATAATTTTGTCACTTCCATAAAAATATAACCATTGTCTTATCACAACTTGTGAATCATTATTATTGACACATAATTTGTACTTGAACATTTTCTTATGAGCTCCACAATATTTTCATTTGACCTGATACCTTAGTTTTTTTTTTTATTATTGCATAGCTACACAATATACTATTTGCACTCTGTCAACTGAAAGGAATCGAATTTTATCGTTGCAAGTCAGAAACTTACCGTTGACCCACCGAAGACGACACATTATTTAAATGACTCAATAGTTATGAGGTGATTTTTCAGATAGAAATTACTTTCATCTACAAGTATGTGATTAGACAAGTCCGATTTAAGCTCATTTTATATCACTGCTAATGTAATTTTATCGAAAATAGTTAACTGTCTTTATCAATACTGTTTCCTTTTACTTATCATGAATGTTGTCAGGTTTATCAACTGTTGTCAAGAGTTCTTAATTCTAATAAATCGGAAAAAAATAGCGAATATGAAAAACATAAAGAGATTTATAATTATTAAGTTCGGGCGTATTAAAAATAAACATATAAAATATTCCTACGATTAACAGAACATTATATTTTACTTAATTATTTCTGGTATTCCAATAGCGCTAGATATTAGTATGATATTTTTAGAGATTAAGGAACCGATCGCATTTTAGAGTAAACGCATAAGTTTCAACATGTAAAGTGATTAATATTTCTTAATTGTTTTTCAAAATATTAGGTAGTGTTCGTCTTGTCCTTAAACCGATATTAGGTGGATTTGGGTCTATAAAATGGACTTTGGATAATTGTTGGATCTTTTATATTTATCCATATTTATCAGCACCGCTCTAGTATAAAATATTACATGACCTAAACACGCAGTTAATTTAAGTGTGGTAGAATATATAGGTACTACTTTTTATACTAGTAAGAAGCCCCTACCTCGCCCATGTGCGCACCAAAAGAGCTAACTTTGGTGATATAACAGAAATGAAGAGAAATCAGACAATTTTGTTTCATAAATGATGTATGATTTCGCCAGTAAAGGTATCATCAGGTGATATTCTCTAAAGTCTGATTTTGTCGTAAAAATACTAAAATGTTTTAGAATATATATTTCATTTAAAAATATTGTGATGTATATAATATTATTTCCTATGTTTTGAATTTTTAATTAAAAGTTTACTTTCATGCCAAGCATTACGGCATTTTTTTAACTTAGAAAATTAAACTGGTAACAAACAATATAGGTAATATATCTGTGAAACATAGCTTAACATTACACTAAATGTACAACTTCAACGAAAACTAATGTCTTAAATCTAATTTTAGTGCGCTTTTTTTTACTATCATTCGTCTTTTTTTTTTCGTTTTCTTTCAGAACCCAAAATACAATATATACGGAGCTTCCGAAAAAAAAATACGTGGGTAAATGAAAAAGTGTCTAAATAATTTAGCTGTACTGCTTACTTGTTTTGCCGGCAGGTGTCATCTTAGTTCCTATTTCAGTCATTTTTAATATGAACACAAACAATATGGTTACCCCCACGTTCGTTCATAAATCTTTTCTCAGCGGGCATGTACACTAGAAAGTATAGTTTTTCACATGTGGGCTAAACTTTCCCGCCTACGCACAGCACATAGCAGCCATGAAGAGAGCAGAATATTTTGCTTACTTACTCTGAAAGTACTTTTTCTTTCGACTTGTACTTTACAAAACCTTTCAATGTATTATTTTCTTTACTTTGTCTCATAAAGAAGTTGATACAATTAATATTACAGGAAAATAAAACAATTTACAATATATGTATGTGTATACTAACCCTTTTTTTTATATAGGTAGGCAATTAATAATTTGAAAAAAATAAGCAAAATATCAGTTCACAAACACACGTTATCATAAAATTTGATTAATCGCATCTAGGTTTTCTATTCAATGCTATATAGGTCTATTACCTCTCGAGCTTCATATCAAGCTATGCTATTGGTAGGTATTTTCTCAGAATATTGCGTCCTGTTTTTCTATATACAATTTCCGTTTGTGATATTTTATGATTGGATCTGTTTTAAATGATAGCGAAGTAGTGAATCAAAAGAGTTTTTCATCCTACCTCATCCAAATCGCGAGCTTAACAAGCAAGGAACTAAAACAACTACATTCCTGGTTTTACTTCTCATGAAATTTTAACATCGTTGGTCTAACAAGTATATATACAGTATATATATATATATATATCCACTATTTATGAAACTGATGCTTGAAACCGTCGGTTGTTGGTGAAACTTCATAATTACAGAATTATTGGGTTACATTAACTTCTTATAATCAGTGTTCCGTTTTCACATTTTGGTCCAACTAGAACTAATTTATCTTTTTTTTATAGACTGTCACATTACAACTGTTACATTTAGTAAAGGTAACTGCAAGGATAATATTTTTATAGAAGCCTGAAAGAGATCAGCCTTTGTTTTTAGTCAAATAGATGACTCTATAATGTTCTCAAACATTTGTTAATTCTTTTCTGTTAGTTCTCTATTGCAAGAGGAAATTGTTCATTACATCAGAAGGATCGTTATTTAGAATGATTGGAGCAGACTGAAGGTTATTATAAATAAAAACATTATTTTAATCATTAACTTTCAATTCATTGTATACACAGGATCATGCAAGACTTGAACCGCATTATTATATATTGGATCGTGTAAGACTTGAAGCGTAACATTATATACAGGAGCATGTAAGACTTGGACCGTTTTATTATATACAGGATCATGTAAAACTTTAACGGTATTATTCGTTACAATATGAATTAAACTAGAATATAAAGAATAAACGATGCAAGTTTTGTATAAATTTTAAGCATTACAAAGCTGCACAATGGGATCTCAGCACAGTGCCCACATCATAGATCAAAAACTCTCAAGCTTACCACCGAGCCACGGTAAAGAAACATTAGATATAGAAATAAGGTGTTATGCACATATAGATATATTTAACAACGATATCTGAGTCAACCAGATCAATTATGTAATTTCTAGTAATAAAGTAGGTTACACACGAGATCTGGAAAACCTGAAAAGTTGGAATAAAATACAGGGATCTGTAGGGCTTTATCTGAGTAGCCTTTTACTGTGGCTTCTTTTGTAGATATAGTGGTTCTAGTGGTTTTCCATCACCTCAAAGGTGACCACTCTCGCCGCTCTGGTAATGGCTCTCTACGTCTTCTGACGATCTTGTGAACATATCCGGTCCGTAGATAAACGTGCTTCTCTTCGGCAATTTTAGTAGCATCAGAGAAGCTTCTTCTCTAGCTTATTTTACGGCTTGCTTTCTCTGCAACTGGTATCCTGTCGTGATTGTACCCACATCTGTTTCACTGGTAGCACTTCGAGCATTTTGCTAACGTACACTCGCAAGTAAACTGTGAATCAGATGCTTCTGACATCTGTTCTCCGAGATATGTGCAATTGGGAAATGAAATCCGCTGACTATCCTTTCATTCCCCGTGATCGCTAGTTTCGTGAGAATCTCTCTATAAGATACTATGTTACAATAATACCTTGATATCGGGGAAAGTTTAGTAAAAGCTTCTCCCATCTCCAAAAAAAAAAAATCATTGTATCATTTCCGGTTCTTTTCAGCTTTGAAGCTATCAAACATCACTGGATTTCTCAAACGACATTACACATTCGTAAAATTTGCTAGAAAATTGAGAAAATGCCTGATGTGTGCCTCCCAAAAGTGGAATACACCGTGCGTGGTTTGAGTGACTCAGAGAATCGCTGTTAGACATGTATAGGATATCAACACCTTCACCGGATTTATTTCGCGAACTAATATTTGTATCTTATATATTCATAAATAATGTATTACTTCACTTACGAAGATATTTATTACTAATTAATAGTAAACCTCATCCTTCACTTCCATATTTTCACTTCACTATTTTGAGGAACAAGAATTAGATAATCAAGCATGAAATTGCTCTGTTTTAAAAATATCACTTACTTTCATTTTAATTTCTAATACTATAAGTGATCCATAATGAAGCATTTCATGCTTATATTTAACGTTAGAAGATGTAGTGTTTTAAATAACTCATAGTTTAGTCTCACATTTGGTTGAGTACGTTGAAAGTATAACATTATAAAAATCCAGACATACAGCTTTTGAATGGATTGTTTATGTTTATTTTTCTTTAACTTTATTACAACGTTTCGACCAATCGTGTGGCCATCATCAGGTGGATCTACTCTTCTTACAAAAAAGAATAACATTATATTTTTCTATTTCAGCCCATTCCTATACTGTTACATCTCTTTAGAAAAATACCATTTTTTATCATTAACACTAAGAAAGGCTGTAATAAACGAGCCGATGAAACTATAGAAATAATGAAGGTTGACATTTATGTCAATAAGTATGCTTTTGTGTTTTTTAATAACAAAAAGAATAGGTTATACCTATCTACGGCTGTAATATCTATACTTATATTTTCTTGGAATAAGAAGTATGCTAGTATGTTGTAACACGAATAACGACTTGAAAAAATCTGAAAATTTAAAGAAGTTTAGAAAGCTGTATGAAAAAGAATCTATGAGGTCAATATACTTTGGCCAATAACGTTGACCGGATAATTAGTTTCCTTTATAACAGTGACGCTTTCCTAATACAATAGCCCCCAGTAGCACAGCGGTATGTCTGCGGACTTACAACGCTAGAAACCGGGTTTCGATACCCGTGGTGGGCAGAGCCCAGATAACCCATTGTGTAGCTTTGTACTTAACTTCAAACAAACAAACAAACCTAATACAATAAATATATACAGTTATATATATATATATTGCATTATCTTTATCAGTAAAAAACAAGAAAGACCTAATCATAAGACTGCTAGACATATTAGTAGGTAATAAATAAATCCCAGTGCACGCTCAGAGACTTGTCGGCAGTCAACATGGTAACACCCAAACCTCTAGTGCGCTGTGTTTTGGGCTAAGGTATACCATAAGAAGCGCAACACAACATGGTTCCGGTACTTCCCGATATTTTAATTAAAGTAGTTATCCGATAAGCTTGTGGTGTTTCATAGTTTAAATTCCAGAAGAATATTACCTCTCTTGCTTTCAGAAGTTCAAATTACAAAGGCTACAATACTGTCAGAAGAATATTTATTGACTTTAATTAAAGCTATGGCATGAGTGAGTTCAAATGTAATCACTAACGCAGAAAACATGCACATTCATATTGTCGTTGCTTGGAATAATTGTCATTCATTTTATTTTTGTTTCCAATTTTTAGCAATTATGTTAAAATATAAATTATCTGGGATCATTAAATCAAACCGTCTACTTTTATTCCTTTACTGTTTGATTATTAAAGTTTTTCTCCATTCTACTAATCATTGCTTGAAGGCTTACAGAAACCTGTGTAATCAATATTGCTCGCACGCAGACATTAGTCTTAGACTTTATAGAGTGACAAACGACTTCACAAACCTGAACAAAAAAAGAATCTATTAGCAAATTTCCAAAATTATTTTCATATAGCTTGTGTATTAACTTCCATCAGACGGAAATCCACCGTAGAATATTGGGATTATCAACTCATCCTTTTTACTTTTATTGCATTAGACTTCTATTAATATAAAAACACATGTATTAGTATGAGCTGTGATTTTAAACAAGTACTACCTTGAATATTTAAGTGCTCACATGCGACGGCTGAAACATTTTCTATATTTTATTTCTGTTCTTAAGTAAACAATCCTCTTTAAATGTATTTCTTCTCGTATGTATCGTAAAGCTTCAATAATTAAGAATTACAGGAGAAAAAATAATTTAGAACAATTTTGTGAAATAACGGTTTTTTCATTGGAAAAATTTTTCCTTAATACAAAGAAACGTTTCTAAGGGTATGGAAATGTTCTATGTAAACCTTATCTAAAAATTGTTAAATAGATTTGTTTTTTTCGGGCATTCATTATATTAATAAATCTTTGTACTGCTTATATATAATATTCAATTAGCATTGCAGAAACTAACACATATAATATAAACAGAAGCTTATTTCAATTGTTAATTACTTATCATGGTAAAATAATTGATTAGTGCCTTTGAAAATATCGTTGAATGATCACAAAATTTTATGCTAATATACCTGCGCGTGAATCTGTTATAAAATGTAACTATGTAATTTCTAATTTCTCACTTAATCTGTCTTTCACCTATATGAACTTTCAAAACTGTTGGCGTTATTATACGAGACATATAAGTATTCCCGTAAACTGAAGAATGCAAATATCTTAGTTTAATTGAAAATGTCTTATAATAGTTACAACTTAGCTCAAAAGTAAAAACAACACAATAAACGGTATGTTTTTTACCTGCATAATTGCTTTTACTTAAAATTAAGGGGAAGCTAAATATTTAAAGCCTATTGGTTACATGTGAAAAGTATATAGTGTTTATTCTTGGGTAATACCAATCCATTTGAATATCTAGCAAATAATTAATTTAAGGAATATTATAATTTTTCTTTTACGCTGGAACTTGTATTATCCTATAAATACATGAAAGCCGAAAACCAGTTCTGTTTTATTTGTAAAAAGAATGTGTTGCCTAGCAGCACAGAACTCAGATCTATCCTACGTGTGAAGATATATCAAAACATTAACAATAAATGCTAACGAGCGCTTGCTATAACAAATATTCAGGCGTTTAAGACCCTTGTAAAAAATGTATAAGAAAAATTAAATCGTTTATTGTTATTTTTTACACATGGTACAGTAAGCGTCTATTGCTCTTTACTTTTAATAGCCTTACAAATTAGATATTATTCTAATTCTGCCTCTATAGGAAGATGTTCAGTGAGTACTATTCTGTAAATTGAAACGAATTTTTTGTTTTCATGAATTTAACAAAATGTCATGTAAACGTAGTTTAAATTATAAAAAATACACATTGTTGATGAAGTATTGTAAACCAACAAACCTTATCTTGAAGATAAACTTTACGTTAAACTAAATAATTTTCTTTTCTTCTCAATCCTTTTAACTTGTTCATTACGGATTTCAAATTAGGACGTGTGTAAAAGCAGTATTTTATACCTATCTTTTGTCTCTTACAATTCAATGCCAAGGAGACCTCTCGCTCAATATCAGAGATCATCATTATTTATAAATAACGTTTATAAATATACATCTTTATATATCATCATCCAACCTAGTTGGTGTATTTTAGTATTGAGTTAAAGGCCTCATAGACAGTGACTTGAGTCAGACAATGAAAAAGTCTAAAATTCTTTTCTTATACACATCTGTTTGGAAATTCATAATGAGCGAATTAAGAGGAATGTTAAAAACAAATCTGCATATTAACGTGATTTTATGATTATTGTTTTCCCTTTGTTTCGTATTACCCTCACATTTTGATCTCTTAAAGAATTAAAAAAATGTTTTGCTTATTATAAACTATGAACATATGGTTGTTCAAATGTATGAAATTAATATGATTATTTATCAAAAGTATATGTCTATTTCATTTTATAAATATAATCTTGAACATTCGATAATTCAAGCCGTCTTCACTTGTGTCAGTATCATTTTTACTCAGTAAACAGTTTTCACCCACGAATAGTCAGTCACTTTCTTGGCCAAGTCAGCTTTATCTAACGTGTGACCATATCAGCTTCTATGGACAAAAACCCTTCGTACGTTTCTGATTATGAAATTGTGTAAAAAACGGGTTTAATTTATGGTATTTCTTTAGGTAGCAAAATCAATTAAAGGACAATAACGTCACAAGATTTTCTAATAAGTTTCGAAAACTTATTTTTAGCGTCCCTGAGGTGTGTGCTAATCTTAACAGTTTGCTATATTAATCAAATTGAATGTGTTATACATTCAGCGTGATGTGATTCCATACTGAAGGCAATTTAACTACCTACGACTGAGCTAACTTCAGCAAAGCTCTTTTAGGAATTCACAAAATTGACAATTATTTACCATTTAGTTACATTTCAAAACGTTTTCGTGTTAATGCAAGAGATCACTTTTCTAGATCAACACATAGTATGATAGTATCTTTAAAGCATTGTTGCAACATATTAAATCAAAGTTTCCTTTGGGATTTTACTCCAAATGTCTCTAATACACTCCCATAAAGTTTCTTTAGAAGTAACTTTTGATTTGTCAAGTTGTTGATCTATCAAATCCCATATATGCTCAATTGGGGTGAGATCTGGGCTCTGTGGGGAGCATTACATCATTTGAATGACTCCAGTAGCTTCTTTCTCAGCTAAGTAATTTCTACACAGGTTGAATGAGTTTTTGAGGTCATTATCTTCTTGGTAGTAGAATCCTTTACCCATAATACGCAAACCACTGGGTATATCATGACGTATCAGTATCTGATGGTACCTGCGCTGGTCCATTATTCCATCTATTTTACAAATATCTCCTGTTGCCTCAGCAGAAAAACACCCCTAAACCATCACACTGCCTCCCCCATGCTTCATGGTAGGTGCTATGCATTGAGGTAAGTATATTTTACCTTTCTTCCGCCGGATGTACACACTACGCTTTCAAACTTGGACTCATCCGTCCATAACACTCTTTTCTAATCATCAACAGTTTTTGTACTTTTTAGCAAATTTCAGTCTTTTGACAATGATTGAAGATCAAAGTAAACGTTTTTTAATTGCTACACGACCAAATATTCCATTCTCGTTGAGTTATCTTGATACAGTAG
>NW_013666083.1:183629-204991 GCF_000517525.1 Limulus polyphemus
ATCAAAGTAAACGTTTTTTAATTGCTACACGACCAAATATTCCATTCTCGTTGAGTTATCTTGATACAGTAGATCTGGACACTTTTCCGTCATTTGGTACATTGTTGTTTATCTCATGCTTGAAATCAGTGGCAGTCTTCCTTTTGTTCCGAAGGCTGCACAAACGAAGGTACTTAACATCAGTATCATTGAATTAGGTGTTCTACTTCTTCCTTTCCTATTTCAAAATTTATCTGCCTCGGTTTCACGATCTATGGTGTACTTGACAGTGTTTGGGGAGCATTTCTAGTCTGCAGCAATTTGTCGGAGACTCCAACCAGCACCAAGTAAAGCTTTTATGCGAACTCTCTGCTCTACTGACAATTTTTTATGCTTTTTTGGGCCATGGCATGACAAAGAAAAACTTAATATATAGTGTTAAACACTGTTTTTATCAAGGTTTATTTGTGTACTGCTATTAAGTTGATTTTTTCTAGTTTATACCTGTACCATCTGCTAACTACTTGCTAGCTTCTTTCTATATAGTTAAGACACTGCATGGGATACCATGACAATTATTTCAGACATTTATTACATGGTACAAGTATATGGGAATTCTAAAGAATGATAAGTATTCTCACCCTGGCTCATTCAGTTGTCAACAGGGATTAATGAAACATTACCATAGTGTTGAAATTTACATTCTGTAATAACATGGAAGAATTAGCCCCATGAAATGGAAAGAATGACAAAATATTCTCTTGTCCTAACACTTTTACACAGTACTGTATGTATCATTTTATAACATATCTTTCCGAGAACTCTGCAATATTAAAATGTTTATTCACATAATTGAAATAGTAACATGTGCATGGGAAGCTTTTTAAGTTTCATTAAACAATGCAAAAATGAAATTAGGCGTAGGGATGTACGAACGACGTCACCGTAAGTGCATGGGAAGCTTTAGTATGCAAAAATGAAATTAGCAGTAGGAAAGTACGGACGACGTTACTATATTTCCTGAGGGAGGGGTGAGTGTAGATAGTATTATGAATTTCAAAGGAAAATGTATTTGAGAAATGGGTCTGTCATCTTTTAGAGCTCTATCTCGGACATCAATGTTTATGTATTAAGGTTTTGTGTGTGAATGTTTTAATTTGTTTATAAACACTTATAGTACGTCACCCTGTTGAGTTTTAATACTTGCTCTATATCTGGAGTCTCTTACTAGATAAGTCGATCGGTTTGTCATTTTTGATCAGACCATTCGGCTAGAAGTGTTTAGTGGTAATCACTTGTTGTTGAACAGGTTTAACCTCACAGTCATTGAGACGCTCCGCTCGGCCATCAGATTCGTTCAAAAACTCCACGTACCTAACCTTATATATGATTAGTCTAAACTGTTGCTAAACTGTTTTAATTACTTTAAATACTCAACACTGCCTTTACATTTTATAAACTTTGTGCATTCAAATACAAAATACCACAACCAAAAAATGTTTCGTACGTGAAGCACGAGTTTTTTCCCCTAATATCCTAACTATTATGTATTTGTTACATTATAAGCTAGCTGCATTACAGTAAAGACACTTCGACAGGCAAAATATTTCCTTTACACAACGTAGTATTTCAGTTGCTAAACTACCAAGCTAAAACAGTACAAACAGATGGTTAGATAGATAATTCAAGTAAATTTAAAAAAGTCTCATTTGACCTTGTAAGAGATTACCTTTTTAATTCAATAAAAATGGAAAGCGATTAACGAATAACGACTTTTATGAACCAAAATGCAAATGAACATAACCAAAAGTTCGTCTACTCTAAAGACTTACATTCAGGTTATTAGGTATGATTGTTATGAATATATTATAATTTATTTACATCCATCGGCTTAATTGTTAGCCAAGAAAAAAAAAGGTAACATATTTCTAATAATATAAGATTTTCTATAAAATTATATCAGTTATCTTTATAAATTGTCATTGTATTAAGAAAAATAAAAGCAAAGCGCAAGTTAAAAAGTAATCAAGTTGCTATGGTAACACTAAAAGACTTGATCCGAAATGAAATATAGATGACAACGCTGAATAGTAGTACTTTTGTAGAAACCAGACCATAGCAACGCCAACATAAAGGCACGAGAAACTCGACAAAAGAGCATCATGTTGAAGACAAGAGCGGCAGGATGTATGTGGAGCGAGGGGTCTATGTAACACTGCAAATGGCGCGAGACCTATATCGATCCTGGTCTTTTGTGTGTTATCTAGAGGGCTTTTATCCCTCATTTATGACGTGCCAATACACACAACATATAGTATC
Source organism: Limulus polyphemus (assembly GCF_000517525.1). Taxonomy (NCBI): domain Eukaryota; kingdom Metazoa; phylum Arthropoda; class Merostomata; order Xiphosura; family Limulidae; genus Limulus; species Limulus polyphemus. The sequence goes on from NW_013666083.1 coordinate 185,928, forward strand.
TACGTGTTGTGTAACAGCGGAGTAGAAGGCTCATTATTTTAACCGTTCCCGCCCATCCTTTTTCCTGATAAAGAATAGCAGGAACGAAAGGGAAGAGGCAGACTTCTGCTCTCTTTCCTTCTCTATTTAGCCACATTTGCCAATTAAAAGCTGCAGAATTCTCGTAACGCAGAAGCTTATTTATCTTTTTTTTTTACTTTACACAGATATCAATATTATATTGTAATTAGCGATGATCATTGCTAGGGTGTTCTCTAATGGAATGTTACACCAATTCGTAGGCACGTGGTTTTAATAAGTAGCTGCTCACAGCTAAAAAATAGAAAAGAGAGATTGTAAAACCAGATTAATAAACCACATTATATACAGATAAAGTCTAGAACGTTTCACAGGAATAAATTAATTTTCCTTAAGAATGATAATAATAATAATAATACACCGCCAACAACTGTTTAGTTAATATTAAGTAGTTTTCCATTATGGTTTTATGTTTCCAAATTAAATTATTTTATTTTTGATTCATCATATTCGTTGTTTGGATCCAATATTCTTTCTAATCTGAGAATATCTTAGGTTAACATTTAACAGTCTTTAGTCTGTAGATTTCTTTCACCGAGCATTTTGCATTATGGATATATATATATATTGTTTTAGTGTTGTTGTTTTTTTCAGAGTTGGATAATTTTGGATGTTTCACATGTTTTAGAAAATATTTTGAGGTTTTTTTACTAATAATTCAATGGTAACTACACCACTCAATTTTCTTACAGCGTTTTGAATTAGTTTTCAATTTCTTTTAAATCCTTACATTGTTAATATTGTAATCATTTCAATAACAATAAATAGCCAGAACATTTATTGTATGTTTGTAATCTTTATTTGCATCATAGTGTTTGAAGCTTACTTCTTAATCAACGCATTTTTTGAATACTTTATATATTATTCTACTAACATAAATGACATAAGTGTACGTGGACCACTTGATACGTTATATACTACTCAACTACACAAATAACATACCTCTTCGTGGAACACTTGATACTTTATAATATTATTCAACCAACACAAATAACATGACTTTACGTGGAGCATTTGATACTTTATATATTATTCAATCAACACAAAAAAATGATTTTACGTGGAACACTTGATACTTTATCTATTATTTACCCAACACAAATAGTATGACTTTACTGGAGTACTTGATACTTTACACATTATTCAATCAACACAAATAACATTACTCTATGTGGAACATAGAAATAGGATGTACTAACACATCGAAATTCGAGCTGAACAATTTTAAGTGAAGGAGCTGTGAACAAATGTGGACAGATCTGGGTATAGTTTCTTACTCTAGGGTAAAGTGTAACAAAAATTTATAGTGTACATGGAAAGTCATAGCTAAAATTTCCTCTTTCATATATTGGTTTTATCTGTAATAAAAAAATGAAGACAATTAACAATATTTTAGACCTTTCTTAAATGTAAAACAAAAACTGAAAATAACATCAATTGTAACAATCTGAACAAATATATAGTCTAATAAAAGCTGAACTTTCTTTCGTATTGGATTTTCATGATTTTTTCTTTTGATTTATAATAGAATGCCGAAAAAATATCACTTTTGCTTTGGATCACGGCTTCAGAAGTTGGAAAAGTATTTGAAATTACTAATTTAATATGATATGAACAATATCGTTTGATGTTGCATCGATACCATCCTCTCTCGAAATAAAAATTATAAATTGTTATTTCATTGAACTGAAAAGATTTTGAAAATGTTAGAAAACATTACAATTTATTACGTATATTGTAGAGTTTTCAAAGTCTTAAACGAATATCATGTTGCTTGTTGTCCAATGTTTTTTACTTTTGTTCTTCCGCTGTCATTTTTTTCTTGTACTCATATTTTTTCAACTTAAAAGTCCGATGTCAGGTCAAAGTGTGTCATGAACGAATTTGCAAAACTTGAAATTCCTCACAAAACTCAAACCAGACAAAATTTGATAGATAAATATGTATATATTGCTTAATGAAACAATATAATCTGAAGAATTGTATAAATAGTTAAACATATATCAAATGCAGTAAATGACTTAAGTAATTAACACAAATGCAAATACTTTTGTAATAGCAAGTAGAAATATTTGTTCGTAACATTTTTTTTTGCAAATAATTATGCATGAACAAATTGCGATTCACATATATATCACTATAGGTTAAAATGTATCAATTTTCTAAAAGCCTGTATAAAAATCCCAGCCTTTCTTTTGGACAGTAATCACTTTAACTTCTAGACCATAAACATTCCAAAAACAATTTTGTTTTATGGGCCAGGGGGTACGAATGTAGTATTCTATAGCTCAGAACGAACAGAGTTAAAGCTATAAATTCTGGCCGAGTTGGTAACGATGGAAGATCAGCCAACGAGAAGAAATCTTTGCGAACACGAGACTCCATAGCTACTATAGAAACGCGCTACTTTCTACAGTCATCTTTGCTGAACTGTTATGCAGGGGCCATTAACTCAAGTTTTCATTGGCCTACCGCCTGCTTTGTGCTCCAAAACAAGGAACACACTGCTTGTACTACTCGATCAAGCACGTGATTGAGGCTATACATTTCGTATATGATATATCGTAATATTACGGGTAAAAGACGCTTGTAACTGCCTTCAAATACCATGCGAATAAGAGGAGGCGTTTGAAGGGAATATTCCTTGAAGTATTTAAGATTTCATTAACACATGTTTATTTTGGTATGAAAATGAAATTGAAGTGTAATTTTTATTGAATGTCAAAAAATAGTTTTATATCAATGTAATATATGTAAAACCTTTTAGGTCTCGTTCGTTCATATCATGAGCCGTCCATACAATAAAATCTAACGATACACTTAACATATAATTCAAATTCTAACAGGCTTTGAAAGATAAATCATTATGCTTTTAATTTCTTCTTTTATTAAGTCGATTTCTATAAAATACTTCTTGTACCAATGTTGTTCTACTTCTCACATACCCTCCTTTCCCTGTGGCACAGCGGCATGTCTGCGGAATTATAACGCTAGAAACTGGGTTTCGATTCCCGTGGCAGGCATAGCACAGATAGCTTTGTGCTTAACTACAAGCAAACGCACTGAGTAGACACAGTGACATAGTTGTCCCATTCAAGAAACAAGGCATGGACAGCCAGTTACATATCTTAATCTTACAATGTCTACGCTGTCTAAACTACCAATAAAACAATATTTATCTATCCATAATAACACTTGGTTCTAACATCTAGTATGCTCAGCGCACCCTACGTGTGTTTGAATTTCCGGAATAAAGTTAATGAAAAGTCTATTTGGCTCGTTTCTACGATTATTTTGTTGTTTTTTCTACGTAACTAACCTCATATAATAGTAGTCTAGGCTAGTTATATAACCGTTTTAGTTACTTTAAATGCACAGTACCGACTATACATTATAGAACCTTTGTGCATTCAAATACCAAATAACACATCTACTGCAATTATTTCGTCATTTTCTTTCGCTGTTTCTTATGAATGAAGACAAGAGATTTATATTTTGACTTCAAAATTCAATAAAACGATATTTAATTGCTGAGTAAAACTTTTGCTAATAAATTAATATAGTTTCTATCAGTAGTTAGTGTTACAAGTGAAAAAGTGCGTTGTATACACGTTTTAACCGATTAGTGTTGTAGCGGTAAGTTTACGGACTTACAACGCTGAAATCTGGGGCTCGATTTATCCTGTGGACAGAGTAAGGCTTGTGTAGCTATGCGCTAAAAAACATCCACACCTTTTTCAACGGCGTGTACAACTAAACGTAAAATCTCTGGATAACGTTTTTCTTGTTTTGTTTGTTTTCCAGGTCAGATTCTCAAGAAGGTTTTGGTCTCCTGTTAATTCAGGAGTATAAAAAAATATATATTTTTGATATTAAATTTCTGGCGTCAAGGTTTTATAAACTAATGTTTTGGGCAAAACGTATTTATGAAAACGATCAAATGTATTTATTCTGTAGTAAACCTACGCCTATCGAAAAGTTTATTTGTAGCAGTCTAAGTATTTCATGAAACTCTTATTAAGATTTTTTTCCAGAATTACAATTATGTTTAGTTTTACTAGCAGTAAATAATTAATTGCAAATCATATAATACCTCTCAATGAATAATATTTTATACCCTTACTAAATATTAACTACAAAATAAGTGAAATAAATATATTTTTGTAGCTTTGGAAGAGCAGCATTAAGATTTGAAGTTAAACATTGGGGATGTGGATACGTTACATGGACAAAATTAAGATTCCACTGTTCGGTCGGACAGTAAAACCTAAGGAGTTGGCAGTGGGTACTGTTAACTAGCTGCCTTCCCCATAGTATATTATTAGCTTTGAGCGATTATTCGAAAATAAAGAAACCTGAAAAAAACATATGCAAACATTTTATTTTTGTTATTATTTCACAGTCAAATTTTTTTGATTACTTGATAAGTATGCTCACGAGTATTGAACGTGGTTTTTAGCGTTATAAGCCTTCAGACTTGTCGATGACCCACTAGGTGCAGCATGCTGACAAAAGTATTCGAGATCAATAAACGTTGTGACCTTAGTGAAAAATTTTCGTATTGAAATATATAAAACGTATTCATTCATCTATTAACACTATTAGCATGATATAGTGCACAATTATATAGCATAATTGTTTAATGATCTTTCGTGGATGACATTCGATTTTGTGAAAATGACTGAAATCAATTTTGAAAAATAAGTTTTTATTATTACTTGAATATTTCAATATTTCGTTAGAAAGCTTAATGTACAAACTTCTAACAGGAAGGAATATCAATATATTATTCTCTTCATCAGTGGATTACCATTACTTGCTTATATATTAAAACATAAGTCTTCTTCCAGAATCATTTGTTTACTTTTTAATAATGTTTGTTTGTTAATAGGCATAAAGCTACACAATGGGGTATCTGTGTTGTGCCCACCAAGGGTATTGAAACCCGGTTTTTAGCGATATAAGCCTTCAGACTTACTGCTGAGCTACTGGGGGCTTTATTAATAATGTCAGTTTTATGCACTGATTTAACACGTAAAACTTTCAATATGTATATCGACTTTATGTTTTGCAACTTGTGTCAAAGAATCATGACTTTAACGGCTAAGTGGTATTTTAAAAACAACTAATTCACTTTGATTAATTATGAATTATTCTACCACAGCAATTATTTTCCTTCAGTTTCAGGCTTAAACTTTTCACGTAAGAATTTTCATGGTATATTTATGCTCTTTTAAGCAAAAATAAGTAAATAAAATTATTTGTTATGAGTAAGTTATAAACTTCATAAGCTAAGCCTTTGAAATAAAATAAAAAATGAAGAACTTTTGCACATCGCAAAAACTGCTAAAATGTAATGAAATAAAAGCAATTTCTTTTAATGTAAAATGATGTCGTGAAAAACATTATCATTTCAATCATTGACACATATATCATTTAATGAAAAAATATGTTTTAAATAAAAAGAGCTCTTACGTTTTCCAAGTATGTAGTAAAATTTGGACTTTCTAATAAGTTTTAAAACTAAAAATTCTGAGATTTTATAGGAAATTTGATTTGGTCTTCTTGTCGAAATATTCTCACGGGCGTGAGGGGTAATTAAATTTACAAAAATAATATTTTCATGGATTTTGCAGTCTAACTAACATCTTAATAACTATTAACGGTGTTGTTATTGAACTAAGCTCTCGATCTTAATAGCAATGTTTTAGAATCATCAGAGTATCCTGTTTTCATCATTTTTTCACAAAATGTTTTGACGATACTGATCATACAATATAACGAAGTGTTACAGAGAATAATTTAACAAAAATGCTTCATCTGAAAACTGTGTATATGTATAAGCAATATATATACTAAGTAGATGTCTTTAAACATATAAGTGTCACCAAGATTACAAAATTTGTAAGTAAAATATCTTGTTATGTTAGAAAATTTTGATTTAAACATACAGGGTAGCTTCTAACAATAAGTATTTCAACCCGTAATTAACATGAAACGTAATAAAAGTTTTGAAGCTAGGAATATAAATGGTTCTTGATTTTTCAAACTTAATAAAGAAAGTTACTATTGCAACATACTTATTTACAGTTTTGTAACTTAGGATGTATGATAATAAATATTCCAAAAATAATATATTGTTGCTGTCCTTAATTTTTAATTTACGATTTTGTCAGACTGATGATATTACACACATTCACAATTGGTACTTGTTGTTATAGTAAATTTTATACAATGGAATCTGAAAATATAAATTTTTTAGATGAGAGTTGAAAGTAAAAGTACTGTGAAATGTATATTTTTAATGTTTCAGATTTCAAGCACATTTCGCTTTTTAATCATGCTTGCCACTACCATTTCATGTTTGCAAATCTATTTCCCATAAAAATAGCATGACAGGGCCAAAAATAACAACACTTTATTTATAATCTTTATCAGGTATTTTCGTATATAATTTTATTTTCTTATTAGTTCTCATTATTTAAATGTGTATACGAAAATGTTTTACTGATATTTGATTTTGTCAAGAAATAAGAGTTAAATAAATTTGTTCAACCTGAACTGCATAAAAAATATTAGTTAACAGCATAACTTAGGATACGCTTAGTGTCTTGGTTTCATATTTTTTTAAATCATATGCCTGTATTTCTGTCTGCCACCCTGTGCAAATACACATGTACTGAAGATATATATTTAGTTCTGTCTGTCACCCTGTGCAAATACACATGTACTGAAGATATACATTTAGTTCTGTCTGCCACCCTGTGCAAATACACATGTACTGAAGATATACAAATACACATGTACTGAAGATATACATTTTATGTTTTTAGTATAATTATGGGTATAGTGTTGTTGATTTTTGTAATAATAAATCAAAGAAAAAGGTAAAATATTTTCTGTTGATCAAAGATTGTTACTTATGGTAGTACTCTCTAAACAAGTTTTCCATCTTACTTCCTAAGTTGTGTGGCCTTAACACATTAGGAGCTTATCTTTTATCGTTATATATATTAGTAGCATTCCTTTAAATTGTCATTCTTCCTTGTCTGCGTATTTCGACTAGCAGCAAACTGGTTAATAGAGGAAGGCGGAGCACCGGTAACACTATTGGTGGTGGACATGCCAGGTCTGAGGGTTACAAATTGAAAATCAATATCACCTCTGATAACACAGAAACCCGTCTTGTTGAGCTTACCTCCTCTATCTCTTTTCTTCAACAACTGCCTTCGTTACGCAGTGACACTACAGTGTAACCAAAAGCCAAAGTCTGATAATGTTGCTTTACTTTTTTGACTAGAAATGAAACGATAGGAAAGATTGAGGCGAGGGGGGGTGAATGATAAAAAATCTTTACTTGAAAAGTCAGAAAGCAGTTCGCACTGACATTCTTTGATATGAAAGATGTTCCAGTTAAGTTAGTGACGACAAGAGCGTAAAATCGTTTTTTTGTTTGTTTTTTGTATATAAACGATTTCAACTGATGTGAATGGAAAGATGTTCCATAACCTCAGCTAATACAGGATGTGTTGATAACTTGACCATTAAGACACTTCTTTAGAGTTTTCTGTCTAGTTTAAATTGAATGACGTAAAACTCTAATTCCATAAAAGTAATAACATAATCAACAAATATAACTCCTATTATGGCTAGTACACATTATAACTCCAAATGTTTTTCTCTGTATCGTAGTGTTGCCTTTAATAGTTTCACTGAAGAGAGCTTCTCTAGTAAATGTAATTGTAATTTGTTAATATTATTAATTGATAGTAAAATAATGATTTCAATAAAATATCACATTTAATTTGCATGAACATAATAGTGTATAATATGTATCTGTGTTCAGGATAAATAGTAGTTATATTCCAGAAAAACATAAATTGTATCAAACAATACAGAAATCATAATTACTGAAGTTTAAAACTATTCGTACCATTACTCGATATATGAAAACATATGATTTATCATAAAAGACAGAAGGTTGAAAGATTTTGTTTATTTTGTAAATATACATGAAACTGCGTTCACACAGTTGTAGCCAGATAATGTGAATTTGACGGTACAATTTAAATTTACTGTGTTTCAAAATGTGCAGTCGTTTTACTAATTTTTTTCTTAAAATATTAAATCTGTTTTGAGTTTGTTTTGCTACAAAAGATGAAGTTTTTCAACCGTGAAATAAATTAGATTTATCTCAAAGAAATTATTTAAAATATATTTAATATTTGACTGTAGAGTTCCAATGCTTATTTTAGTGAAATAAGTAAAACAGTTTATAAAGGCTAAAGTACGATAAGATAGTTACTTGTATTTTTAGCGAAGCAACTACTATAACTTTCCGGATATAGGTAGCAAACATTGATCAAACGCTGAGGTGTTTTGATATATAACAATTAACTATTTTGTATAACCGTATCCGTTTTTGAAGTACTGTATCAAAATACTTTGTGTCAAACGCTTTTCACAACTGAAACCGTCATGACAATAGCTATACACTACGTTGTAGTGAAAAATAATATTTCGGTGCACAGAAATTACTATACAATTGCTATAAAGTAAATATTATTTAGTTAAAACAAGAATTAAAATCGACGATCATATAAACTTTGGTTGCGTAAGTTTAATAGTGTTCCTTAACACTTTGCTTCAATAATATTAAAGAATTATAACATTAATTAGTTCAATTTCCAAACACCAGAAGTACAAATCTTCCGTTTTATAACTTACACGTTTGATTAACACCAATGTATCCAGAAAAAGTCATTATTCATGTTATCTCTATGGATAATTTATAAATTGTATTTGATCATTTTCTCTTTCAAAAACAACGTAAATATTATCAACTTATCTGTTAAAGCAGATCGATGGTCTACAGTTTTTTACATCGTCTCATAAAAGCTTAAAAATATTTTACATTTACAACTAAACAAGTAAATATATAAAAAATTATTTATTATATTATTGACTTCTATTACATGTTGTTTATTTGCGTAATTACTAATGATATCATAATAAGTACTAATAGTTTCGAACTATTGTACATTTTCTTCTAAATTAATTGCATTTATCACTAAACACACGTGTTAGGCCTATATTTTTAACACTACATTCTTTATTCAGTCCTTTAAGGATTTTCATTCAAAGTTTGCTACCTGATGAAACTGGATAGACCTAGCAAAACTTAGTTTAAGAAAAATAACTTTCATACAAATTGTACTTATTTATTCATAGACAAAAATAGTTTAAAATATTCTTTTTATAGCTGCAGGAAACTTTACTAATTGCCTATTAAAAGTCTGCTCTACATTAATGAAAACTTAATATCATTGTACTTGTAATGCTTATCATTGTTTGCGAATAGCGTATTAAAAGTACTTCTCGAGTCTCATATGTTTTATGAATACTTTTGACAATCTGTTTTCAGCTCATGATTTTTACTTAATTTTATCTGATTCTCCCTTGGTAAAGGTGATTACAGGTTGTAGAAAATGCTAGTAAATAATAGTAATAGTAATGTCTCCCTGACAGTTTTTTTCTTTTATACTGGTCATGTAGGGTAAATGTTTTAAGTTGGTTATGTTTTTAACGTGATTTAACTCAAAACCATATATCGTAAATTACTATAGTCATCTTGATATTTATGTTGTGCTTGTTTTTAAAGCACAATAGCGTTTTTAGAAAAAGGTCTTTGTTTTATTAGCTTTAAACGTGTTTAAAGGTTTTGGAAGCCTTCATAGCAGACTGTATAAAAAGTTATACGGTGAAAGTTTTTTAACTGAATGTAGATTAAATAGACTGTCTTCCGAAATAACTTATGATTTTTTATAGCATATTTGTGTCTTTAAACAATCTGATTACTATAAAAAGCCCGGGACAAATTCCTCAGTAAAAAGATACAAGTTAAAATGAAAAAAATATATATTTAAAAAGTCAGAACTTTCAGTCTATCGGCGGATAAAAATATTTTGACTCGTACTTTGATTTTCACTTCTTCAGAATCTTATGGACTGTAACGATCATAATTCATATTTATGAACTCGCATCGTGTTAAACAAGATGTATTGTTTAACATTAAATCATCTTCTTTGTTTATATTGTTTCTGAAGTTTCGCGCAAAGCTATCCGAGGGCTATCTGCGCTACCAATCCCTAATCTAGAAGTGATTGACTACGGGGAGTCATCTAGTCAACACCTCCCACCGCCAACTTCAGGGCTACTATTTCACAACGAAAAGTGAGATTGACCGTTATATTATAATGCCCTCATGGCTGAAATGGCAAGCATGTATGATGAAAGGAGTTGAGCTCGCGAAAGGTATATTGAAATTTTAGCAAACCAACAGATAAACAAAAGCATTCCTATTTTTCTCAACTGTTTTTAAAAGATGGTAAATATAAGTGAATGCCTGCAATTTACTCACATAATTTTGAGGATGTTTTTGCTCTTTAAAATGATCGCTAAAAAAGTTTTTTTTTAATTTTTTCCTTATCTGAAACAGTCTAAAATTACGAAATATTTAACAAAAGTAAAAAACCGTTATTGTCATTTATGACTACATGTGATTATTTGTAGTAACTAATGATACTGTTAGAAGATTTAGTTAAGTTCTATCTTATTTCAAACATCACAGCAGAGATTATATTTCATTAGTACCTTAAGCTAAATAATTATCATTAAAAAGTTTTCAAACAGACTTTGTACCAAATTATTAACACGTTTTCATGGATTGACAAAACTTATTTATAAAATATTTCTAATTCTATTCAGGATTTAATTCGTTAGTCCGTTTCTTTTAGAGCAAAGCCACATTGGGCTATCTGCTGTGTCCAACACAGGGAATCTAGCCCCGGATTTTAGCGTTGTAACTTTGTAAACTTATTGCTGTCCCATCGGGGGGGTTCAAGATTTCAAATGTAGTTTGTTTGTTGAATTTAATGCAGAACTACTCCTGCGCTATCTGTCCCTACTCTTTAAGAGATAGACTAGAGGTGAGGTAAACAGTCAACACCACCTAACTCAATCTCTGTGGTTACTCTTGTCACATCGAATAATGGAATTTCGTAGTCATTTTCGTAATGCACCCACTACCTAATTAGAGGATGGTGATTTTTTAGTTATAACGGGACGCGAACATAGAACTTGAAATACACAGACTAGTACGCTAGCCACTCAGCCCTTCAAATATATATTCTTTTGTTACTTATTTGTAAATTTTGTGAAATTGTTGGCTAATTCTTTTTAAAAATGAGCTTACCATTAAAAAGTTTGAGCTACTAAAAACAAATACTGAATTGTATTACACTGAAATAATGAAGATTTATAAGGAAGCGAAGTTCAGCTTTGAATGGAGGTAGTATTTGTTATGAAATCTGTAATTCAAAGGTTACTTGAACATTTTATTTTTTCTTCTATTGTTTTGTTTCAAGTTAAGAACAAAGCTGCACAATGGGATATCTGTGCTCTGCTCATCACAGGTATCGAAAACCGATTTTTAATGCTATAAGTCCGTAGACTTACCGCTGAGCCACTGGGGGAATGGGGGCTCTATTATTGTTCCACGTTGCTATCCAAATCACAATTTGCTATTAAAAGTTAAAGCTATATATAAATCACTAAGTTTAAGAGTTGCACTTGCTGTAGGAAATGTACTCTTACTGTATCATGAGCCCCACCCCCAGTGGCCCAATCTGAAAGTTGATAACTCCAAAAACTGGATTTCGATACCCATGGTGGACACAGCTATCAATGTTTAGCTTTGTGCCTACCAACAAACAAAAATATTATGTAAGTTATGTTATGAGATATTTGGACTTAAAAATAAACTGTGTTACTGAGAAAAACAACTGAGGAATATTTTTTTATTGAACTGGATAAGTAAAAGAAGCGAAATATGGAAGTTAACAAAACGTTTCTCAGTTGTTGTTTTTTTTACATAATTTTGCACACACACTCCCATTGGCTCAACGGTAAGTCCGCAGACTTACAACATTAAAATAGCGGTTTTCGATACCTTTGATGAGCACAGTACGGATAGCCCATTGTATATTTTTGTGCTTAACTGCAAACAAATAAACATGATTTTATTTATTTATTTCGGAAACTGTCTTTGAAATATAATGTAATCAGTTATTGCAAATGAAGAAGTTGCATAAAAAGCTCATGTTTCTTGGGTAGTGCTCGAGTTATTAATTTAAATTAATATGATATACTATTTTAAAGAAATTAAAATCTATGTATTTAACTTACGTTAAAACTTTATAGATAAATAAAAATTGTCTATTATTTATTTTGATAATTTAAAATACAATGGTTTTACTCCAACTTTAATGTCTTCGGCAAAGACGTGTTTGTTTTAGAACAAAGCCACATTGAGATAACTGCTTTGTCTACTATGGGGAATCGAATCCCAGATTTAAGGGTTGAAAGTCCGTAGACTTAATGCTATCTCCTGGGTGACTTTCGTCAAAGAGGTCTCGGCTATTGTTAAGATCCAAATTTTTCTTTTTATTGCTATTATTAGCATTATTGCAAATTTTGTGTGCGTTTTGAAACTGTAAAACAATATTTATATTACAGCTTGTTCATAGAACGATATCTTACCATTTTGTTACGCTTTGTTTTATTGTACTTGAGTTATAATTATTGATATTTTAGTGGCTCAGAACTTATAACGCTAAAAACCGGATTTTGATACAGTGGCGACCACAACACGTATAAATAACCCTTTGTTTAGCTTTGCACTTAGCAACAAAACAAATAAAGTTAATATAGAGTATTATTTCATTATTCCCAATTAAATGAATAGTTAGTTCTTTATTGGAATAGTGTAAACTCTAGATAAAAATGTGACTAAATATTTTTAGACATATTCTAATATCAAATAGTTGTGTGTATTAACCCTGAGGAAGCAAAGGTGAAATGTTGGTTAAAGTATATAAAAAATATTATTATATATATATATATGGAGTGTAAAGGTCGTTTTTTCTAAATTTTTTATCGAAACATATTATAGCAAACTGCTGTGGAGCACAGTTTAGATTTAAAAGTTATGTTTCAGAGAATAATACAGTCTAACACAAGCTCACTGTAATTTGAAGATTGATAACAGAGACATTGTGGTTTTCAGATCTGGTAATAATATGTTTTACTTTTGATGAATCTAAAATAATTATTTATACTATATTAATTGTTATAGTTAGCTCTTAGAATGTTATCATAAAAAGTTTAGAAAATTACGTTTATCATTTAAGATTATTCTCCCTGAAACACCTCTTCCAGCTACATTTACTGTGAGTAATTCTTATCATATCATATTAAAATGGTGTATACCTGATGGCCAGATGGTTAGGGCGCTTGACTTGCAATCTGAGGGTCGCGGGTTCGAATCCCCGTCCCACCAAACATGCTCGCCCTTTCAGCCGTAGGGGCGTTATAATGTGACAGTCAAAATCATTATTCGTTGGTAAAAGAGTAGCCCAAAAGTTGGCAGTGAGTTGTGATGACTAGCTGTCTTCCCTCTAGTCTTTCACTGCTAAATTAAGGACTGCTAGCACAGATAGCCTTCAAGTAGCTTTGCCCGAAAATCAGGACTTTACTTGCAGTTCGAAATACTTTAAGCACTGAGCCATTTAACGTTCTATAATAATAACAAAGTAGTATAAAACTGATTCTCTGTGGTAGAGTAAACATTCTAGCGTTTGTAATTTTTATTTAACAACTGGAAACTTTTGACATCTGTTATATAGCATATTGGAAAAACAATCATTGGAGATATATTCTTTATGATTCAAAGTCTTGTTTGTGAGCTTCAACATATTTGTTTACAATCTGAGTTTTAAAAGACGGATGTAGTCCTACCGATGTCGTCCACTTTAATAAACGGAACGTGATGAATCACGTCAGCTTAAGTCAAAGATTTAAGTCTTGTTTGTGAGCTTCAACATATTTGTTTACAATATGAGTTTTAGAAGACGGATGTAGTCGTACCGATGTCGTCCACTTTAGTAAACGGAACGTGATGAATCACGTCAGCTTAAGTCAAACATTTAAGTCTTGTTTGTGAGCTTCAACATATTTGTTTACAATCTATGAGTTTTAAAAGACGTATGTAGTCGTACCGATGTCGTCCACTTTAATAAACGGAACGTGATGAATCACGTCAGCTTAAGTCAAAGATTTAAGCCTTCACAATGTATAATCATAACGATAGTAAATCAAATTAAATATATTTGAATTTGACACATAAAAATCGCAACGAAATTAAATTTCAACACCAATATGCCCAAAACAGTATTGGTTTATTGTGTCGTTTCATACTTCTTTGTGTGTTATCAGTACTACAGGGCGGTGACTCAAAAACGCTGTTTTACAGATACGTAGAATCACTCTTACCTGTCATGTGCAATAAGAGCCTCTTGGCTACTAACTTAGTATTGTTATGATATCAAAATCAAAATAAACGCATCTTAGAGTAGTCAATATTTTCTCTTCATGTAACAAACAAACCATTGTATAAATACAGTAGTAACAGTTTACTTAAAATCAAAGCAAACGCAACTTAGAGTAGTCAATATTTTCTCTTCATGTAACAAACAAACCATTGTATAAATACAGTAGTAACAGTTTACTTAAAATCAAAGCAAACGCAACTTAGAGTAGTCAATATTTTCTCTTCATGTAACAAACAAACCATTGTATAAATACAGTAGTAACAGTTTACTTAAAATCAAAGCAAACGCAACTTAGAGCAGCCAATATTTTCTCTTCGTGTAACCAACAGACTATTGTACAAATAGTAACAGTTTACTCAAAATAAAAACAAATGAAACCTAGAGCAGCCAATATTTACCCTTGATGTAACCAACAATCCATTGTATAAATAGCTCTGTACCTCTTCTCAACTAGAACCAATTAGTGAACACTCGATCTTCTGAAAGAGTAGCTCACGGTCTCACATTTCCCTTTGTTTTGTACTTTGAATTCATCCATATACAGAGAACGTCGTTAGAAAAGGACCATTTACACTTTCAAGAAAAGCTGTTGACATGTTAATATTCAAGTTTTACTATGACTGTCTCAGATTTTAAAACTTTATGCAGTACCACTGTTGCCTGTACCATAAATATAAAAGAAACCGTCTACATTCAAAGTTAGCAACTCAGCGTACAATGAAAAATTGTTAGCCGTAAAGTATATTACTTACCGTCATCTGAGTCGTACAGATAAATGATATGTTTCCATTGGTAATGTTTGATGACATCGATGATAGCTCGGAGATAGTTTGGTCTCATGCTGACACCGTAATGACAAGGACGTTCGGCAGACAACTGAGGGAATGCAGGGCTGACAAAGGGCATGTGAAAAGTGTTGGTATAAGAAGCGAAGGTGTCGTAGATGGACTCTTTTGTTGGCGCCATCAGGGTGAAAATTCCTTTGCTCATCTGGATACAAACTAAATTAAAGTAACAGTGATTTTTACTTATATATACATGTAAGATGGTCTTGATATGAAATATAATTCAAATGCTACTTCATTGTAGTCGTTACTGTTTGTACTTATTTCCGTTGAATTATGATATTCTTAAAACAAATTGAAGTGTTTGCTTAATAACATAATTTTATACCAAAATATATTGTGATTGAGAGAAGGGATGATTTATTTTCTAATTCTTGAGCACGTAATCCAAGTAGAAATATGAAATGTATTACTATAATAATAGCTATTTCTTCTCTGTCTAAGGATGCAATAATTTCTAAAGTGTAATCCAGGAACTGTAGACGAATGCTAGGTTCATAAAGCTAATTTCTAATTAGTTTTTAAATGAAATCATTTTTGTACTCTCCCTACAATTGATAGCAAATAGTTAAAGTTAAAATCAGCTTCCTAATTGTTGAATTTTCCGTTTAATAATTTGGAAGTAACTTGTACTGAATTTCGTATGATAACTTGTTCAGACGCCACGTTCGTTATCTACACTTTAAATTTTTGTTTAGGCGTTTTTTTTTTTTCTTGTAAGGATTTAAACACAAGTTATTTTTCGTTATAAGTAATCAACTTGTGTTATGATTCACAACCATTTAGACTTTTGTAAAACGTGGACTGGTCGGTCGCTCTTGTGTATCTGACCATGAATACAAGTTGCGGGAATACATTGGTCAATAAAGTTATTGCGTTCGTTCTGATGGCCTTTACAGCTGTTCAGGAGCTTGATTGCCAGAATTTAAGTGTACTTAAAACAGAAATAGAGAAGGCTTAGAAAGTCAATCTAATACCTTCTTGTTCAGTAGTTGTACAAGCAGACAAGTATAATCTCATAAGCAGAAACATCAAAATATTCCGTTCAGATTACGATGAAATATTATCATTTGGTTAGTCTTTTCTAAGGAGATTATCATAATTCTCATTTTCAAATCCTCTGCATTATAGCAAATTATACAAAGCTAATAATATAATAAAGATACCTAGCTCATTATATTTCATGTCTTAAAATGTGCATAAAAACTAACATATATAAAACTTGTCCGATAATAACCTAGATCACGAAATATAATCACAGTTATTTAAATTACGTTTTGATTTTGTATATGTTAACACATAAAATATTACACTAGTGTGAATTTGCAATTTAAAGAAGTTGTAAATTGTAAAGCTCGCTTTGCTTTGTTTTCACGATGAAATTTTATCTTGAATTGGAAATTAGAAAATAAATATAAGAGAGTTCTAGGATTAAGAAATGAACAATGTATGGAAGATTAATTAATTACACTTTCAAACAAAGATTATATGTTAATCCAGCGGTATGTCGTCATAAATGAAAAACCTAGTCATATTTGATTCTTAACGAATTTTGATCATATAGCAGACTTATAACTGGAGAAGTATTTCATAATTCTTTTCGAGGAATCTTACTCATAAGAGGAGATTGTTAAACGACGTAGAAAAAAGGGAACAACTTTACAAAGAAAGTCTTTGGTATTCTTCATGGAAGTGAAACAAAAATCCACAGCAGAAGTTAAAGGCAGAAAGGTCCCACAGCTTATTTTCTACGTCATTCTTTAGCAATACCTTACTCAGATATATTTACGAAAGAGAACCATTCGACTCATTGAAGCTATGTATATCTTCCAGTGCTGTTAATAAGATACCAAACAAATATTTCAAGTTGACAAAAGCTCATAAGCCAACATTTCATAAGTTTTTAGCTGTATCTTAAAATTAGCAGCTGTTTCCGCGTGAAAGATTGACAGAGAAACTAAAATCACAGCTATCCATTAAACCATATTTGGAGAAAATATATCCATTAGAATTGAGAACTAGTAGAAATAAAGGGTAAACTTTACGAAGAAGAAGGCCTTCGGTTTTATTCATGGAAGCGAAACAAATATCTACAACAGAAGTTAAAGACAGGAAGGACTCAGACCTCACTTCTACGCCAATCCTTAGCAATACCTTACTCTGCTTTATTGACGAAAGAGAACCATTCGACTCATTGAAGCTATGTATATCTTCTAGTACTGTTATTAAGATAATACACAAATATTTCAAGTTGACAAAAGTTCATAAGCCAAAGTTAATAAGCTTTCAGCCATGCCTCAAATTCATCAGCTGTTTCTACATGAAAGATGGCCAGAGAAACTAAACTTACAGCCATTTATTAAACCACATTTGGAGAAAATGTATCCAGCAGAATTGAGAACTAGTGCTTGTCAAAATATTTTAATAATATAACGTAAGAAATGAAAGTTGACTTTATCCAACATATGTACGTGCTAAGAACAATCTACTGCTTGTATGATTTCACTGAATAACTTAGAATAAACAAAATCCATTTTTTACAGTCTTGTTTGTCGTATACTTATGAAATATATTATAGAACAATTTATCAAGAAAGGAGTATTTTGTATTTGATTAAATGATGTTTCAGTGTATTTTCGAGCCAATTCTATAGCTAACCCTAGGGGTATATTTCTACATACAAAAGTTTCTCGTTAATTAAACGACAAAATTTGTTTCTGTTCGCGCTTACAGATAGCGAAGTCATCTTATAGTTTGACCATATTTTTCTAAAGTAGATTGTTTTATACGGTCATGTGATGTTGTTTTTGTTAACTTCATAGTGTACCTAATTCATTAGAATTAAAACAATCTGAGATGAAATTGCAAGTTTTATTTGGATTCAAGTATGTTTTATGGTTAGGTTAATTTTTTTTTCACATACAAATATTAATGATTTCAATCGATTTTTGTTTGTGCACTGAGTGGTCAAAAATAAATAGACACCTAATTTTTCGTCATTTAACTGATTTATGCTAACTACTTTGTGTTCACAGAGCACTATATAAATCAAAATGGTCCGCACACTAATTATATTGTGCTACAACATGCCTAGAACTCAAGGTTCTCTCGAATTGTCAGATTTTGTTAGAGGAAGGATACTTGGTCAAGCAGATGGTGGAATAAGTCAGCGGCAAATTTCGCAGAATTTGGGAGTCCCGCTTTCGACAGTCAACAGAATCATCGTGCAGTTCAGGAAACACGGCAAGCAAACAACTGAGCAGCGTCCGGGTCGTCCTGGTACATCGGAGAGGACAAAAAGGGCTGTCAAGAGAAGCATCGAAATGGATCCCAGATTAACGACTGCAGAAGTAGCCAAAGTTAGTGGGATGAGCCCGAAATCTGTTCAACGGATTCTCCACAGATTGGGTTATCATTGCAGAGCAACTAGACGGAAGCCCTTATTAAGACCTGCCAACATAGTCAGACGAAAGAAGTGAGCAAGTGATATGATGACCAAGCCTCTGAACATTTGGAAAACCATATTGTTCTCAGACGAATCAGAATTCGCCCAATTTTTCGGACAGTTGAAGGATATGGGTCTGGAGAATGCCTCACCAAGAGTTTTGGCTCAACAGATTACAGCCAACTGTGAAGCATGGTGGTTTCAGCTTGATGGTTTGGGGAGCTGTTTGGATTGGTGGGAGGTCGC
>NW_013666083.1:205120-210682 GCF_000517525.1 Limulus polyphemus
CGTCGAAATACTGGAGGAAGGACTCTTGCCACTTTATTCCTCGAGTTTCGTGGACAAGAACACAACGTTGTTCCAGGAAGATGGAGCACCGTGTCACACTGCTAGAAACACCCAAAAGTGGCAGGAAGAAAATGGTATCCGGAAGTTGCCCTGGCCGAGCCAATCTCCTGACATGAACCCCATCGAAAACCTCTGGGACATACTCGACCGGCAAGTCAAGAAACAACAACAAAAAACAACTTCGAAGAGCGATCTACTCCAAGTTTTGAAGCAAGAGTGGGCGAAAATCCCACAATCTAAAATTGACGAAATGATTTTCATGATCCCCCAAAGAATCAACGAACTCCACGAAACGAAAGGAATATGTACTAGATATTAATTAAATTGTAAATATATCAATTCATGTGAATATGACTGAAAAATTTCATTTTTTCTGAAAAGGTGGTGTCTATTTACTTGTGACTACGCTGTGTAGAAGGCCTCCCAGTGGCACAGCTCTATGTCTGCGGATCAACAACGCCAGAAACCGGGTTTTGATACCTGTACTTGGCAGTGCACAAATAGATCATTATGTAGTTTTGTGCTTAACTTCAAACAAACTTTTGCAGGATGTTAGTTGAATTTTCTAATTCCAGTAGTTAATTTTGAGTTTATCTATTTACATGTCTGTTAATATAAACTCGTAATCTCCCTTTAGAAAAATGTGAATACTTTGAACAGTGTACGATTCTCTCCTTAGAAAGGATTTAATACACTTTTGGAAACGAACTCACAAGATAATACGTATATATGCATTTAGCTAGCTTTGATAAAAAGTTACTGTAAAGAACACTCGATAAAAATGTCATTTTTATATGACTGATTATTTGAATTTTAGATGTCAGAAACATGTTAACTATAATGTTTATATATATTTTATTTGGCTTTGTATTGAAATGTAAGAAACCTTTCCAGATTATAGTTCTACAGCACTAGAACATATTTTGTAATTTTCATTTTTCGGAATGAATGGTAAGTAGGAATAATTTAAACTAGAAAATTGTAATATTGTTTTATTATAAGTCTCTGCTATTCAGAACACCTGATTTGCTTCTTTTCGTCATTAATTTTTATATATGTATTCTTAAAAAGCTTTGTCCCACAGTTTAATCATATTATACAAATTTGTAAACTTTGTCTTACAGAAGGATACTACTATAATAAACACTTTTTGGTAAGGCTTAAAAAATAGGTATTTTTTTGGTAGGATCACATGATACATCCTTGGATGGACGCTAGAAACTTTTGTAGTCATGCAGTAAATAGCAGTTATTTCGGTCACTTAAAGTAGTCCAACTTTTTTTTTTTGAGTAAACTTCTGCTATTCAGAAAAATTATTATAACAGGATATTATGGGAAAGTTAAGAATATTAGCCCTAAAATATCATTGCAGATTATAAAGTTACGGAAACGGTAGGAGTAATACCTTATTATAAATTACAGAGTTATGGGAAAGACAAAAATATTTCATCTTTAACAGAACCGTGTAATATAAATGTACTGAAAGGTTAAAAAATTTTGATTTTCAGGCAATATATTATGATAAAGATTCGTGAGAAGGCTGAAAATTGTGTTTTTCAGGCAGGAGACCTGACATGACCTGATGGTTAGTGTGCTCGACTCGCAAACCTCAGGTAGCGAAACCCGACGACGAATATGCTCACTTTTTCAGAAATGGGGGCGTTTAAAGTTGCGGTTTATCACACTATTAGTTGATAAAAAGTAACCCAAGAGTCGACAGTGGCGCTGATGGTCGATTTCCTTCCCTGTGGTATGTAGCTCAAAATTAAGGACAGCGGCCGATAGCCTTAGTAGCTTTGCCATAAAACAAATAAACAAACCTTCAGACGGGAATAGCCTTTGCTAGATAAAATCGAAGATGGCAACCATAGATATTTAATGTAAATAATACGTTTGTATGCAATACCCACTTTCATAAATAGAATTAAATTAGAAGCAATATAAGGCACAGCGACAGGGCTTAGTTTCTGAAACATTATAGCTGAATGAATACTTTTTTGTCTGAGAAATATAATTCAGAAAATGAAAACTCCCTCAACATATTTTCTTAAAAGGGTTTGCGATCATATATCAATGTTGTAACTCGCCAAAGTTCCTGAAAAATGGTTAAGATAATATCTTCTAAACTTGCTATTTATATGCCTATATACAACACATTTTCCCCCTTCAATCAGTCTGTTAAAAAAACAAGGAAAAATCATTTTCTATACGTATTGGACTGCAAACCACGTTTAATATTTTTCGTGCATATGTATTGTATATTTTTAGAGCGTAGACATTTATATAAGTTAGCATTTATCGTCACTTGTTCTGGGGGGTTCCAGGATGTGCCAGCGGTAAGTTTACGAACTTATAACGCTACGATCAAGGGTTCGATTCCCCGATGTGAACAAAACAAATATTTCAATATAGCTTTGTTCTAAAACCAAAACAAAAAGTACTCATCTTGGAGATATATATAAATTATGGGTTAGGGAAAACACATGTTTAACTTGAAAAGACGATTGTAATATCAGAAAGAAATGGTCTGTTTTTCAGTTATGATAAAAGATATTCGTGACCTTAGACCAAAATGTTGAATCAATGAACATCTAAGTCCAGAAGTCATGTAAATAACTAAATTTTGATGTAGATAAGAATAATATTTTGATACTACTCTGACTATATCTAAAAAAATAAAAGGTATTATTCAAGTATTTGGCTAACATTTTTTACTTCTTAATTTAAACAAAGAATTGACCGGGAGTGGCCTAACAGTTCGTGTTCTGTTCTCGCATAATCACGCTCTGTACTTTGGGGCTGTGGACACGTTATATTAGTGATGGTTAAATCCCATTATGTTATTAGAGTAGCCCCCTCGACTGGTAATAGTCGCTGTTGTCCAACTGCTTTTGATCTAGTCTAAAGTTCAAAATTAGTGTAATAACTGTGAAACAATCTTAAGTTAAACAAAAAATCGGTCGGGAGTGGCCTAGTGATTCGATTTCTATTCTCACATAAATGCATTACGCACTTTGAGGCTGTGGGTACATGATAATAGTGATAGTTAAATCCCAATACTCTATTAGAGTAGCCCTCTTGATTAGTGGTAGGTGCTGTTTACCAACTGCCTTCGCTCTAGTCTACAGCTCAAAATTGGTGTAATAACTGTGAAGCAATAATTTAGCAAGTGCGTAACAATTTCAACAACGGACAAAGAATCTTGTGTATCTTTGCTCTAAAAACAGTAATAGACCAAAGGGAAGGCAAACAATCAACATCAAAATTGGTGTAATAACTGTGAAGCAATAATTTAACAAGTGCATAACAATTTCAACAACGGACAAAGAATCTTGTGTATCTTTGCTCTAAAAGCAGTAATAGACTAAAGGGAAGGCAAACAATCAACATCGCCCATTTACAAGCTGTTGATTTATTATTAAGTGACCGAATAGTAGGATTTGACGGTCACTCTTATAACGTGCCCACAAATCTAAAGTGCGAATAGAGCTTTTGTTGTAACGTGATACGAATCATGAACCTTTGGATTCATAGTCCGAGAACGCCTACCACTAGGCTATGCCAGACACTTCCGTAATAGCAAAAAGAGCGTTCATAATTTTCTCGTAGTTTTTATTGATTTCGCTGGTTATGCTATTTCTCTCACTTGATAGCAAAGAGAATTCTAACGTTTATCGTATTATACATACGCATATATATTCATTTATATGCATTACCTTCGAGTATATAATGCAGCCCTCCAATGGCACAGCGATACGTCTGCGGACTTACAACGCTAAAAACCGGGTTTCGATACTCGTATTAGGCAGAGCACAGATAGCTCATTGTGTAGCTTTATGCTTAACTGCAAACAAACAAGCTACAATACAGTTTATATATGATTGAAATAATTAAACCAAACCTCACAAAAAACAAATTATCAATAAATAACCCAAAGCTTTCGTGAGTAACCTCAAGTTCTTGCTCAGTTTGATAATTGATCAAATGTGACTCTCATCTATCTTTTCAATAAAATAAGTGGACGAAATCTGTACTTCAGTTGCAAGAAGTGAACAATAACTTCCTCATCAATAACGGATGGTCAAAATCTTTTCCTCAAATAAGTAAAGCTTCTCTTGTGTTGGTGCGAGGGGCCAAAACTGCTTCTGAATTAAAACCAGGAAATGAAGTATTTCCTTCAATTGTAAAGACTATTCAAAAGTTGCTCCAGCCCCCGAGTCGCGATTTGTAAACTAATATTTCTTCTCTGCTACAATGTATTACCAAACTATGTCACTCAATTGTAATAAATGTTGCCGCTGTACTGTAATACAGTATGTTAATCCAATTTACACAGTGATTATATTTGAGACAAATATATAGTATCTGAAAATTAAGTTATTAACAATGATTTCTGAATGTTTCAAAATTCACGTGTATCTCATGTCAAGTTGCCATAATATATCATGCATGGTGTAATATACTTCCGTTAGTCTGATGGAACTCAAACGGTATTGTAGCAAACGTTCAAGGCTAATGACTCTGAACCACAAGTAAACAATGTTGTGCATATAATTTCGTGACATTCTGTATAATCAAGCTGGTAAAGTTGAACCTGAAGATCGTCGTATCTGTGTAAGCTTAGTTAGCTAGTAAATGTTTCTTGCTATCGTAAAACTAGATGATAATCTACAAATATATGTATGTTAAGGAAACTGTTATTTAACAGTGATTGTGCCAGCATGCTTGACAGAAAGATTTTGGGGAGGGCCTAGACTAGAAGTAGCACTTTAATTATATCATCTACAAAATTAATATACTTGCTGAAATAATTGACTACCAGATAATATTACGACAGAAATGTATTTTGATTAATTAAAATAAAATAAAAGGTGATTAAACACTAAGCCTAACAACATGCTAAAGTTTTTATAAGATAAATGTTAAGCAACCATAAATCTCAAGAAGTATCCCATGATTATACAACCAGGCATTCCATATTCCTCAAAAACAACCTTTTATTATATTTCGGATTTGCTAAAAAGAATAATTTTTTTTTTTTTCATTTCTAATGTTATTTAATAAATTGTTGACCAAAAACTCTTTGAACTTCTGAAACGTTTTACAGTATGTTAAAAATATTTCATGAATCATGTTTGGCAATTTTATGACTATTTAAGCTCAAGTTTCTGTATGGACATTTTTTTTACAAATGAATCATCAGACACAACTATTATTTATTTCGATTTTTGAATTATGCCAATCCCATCTTTAATTATTTCACTCTATTCCACACAATAATTAGAGAAAATCAGATATTTAAAAATAAGATTTATATTCAATTGCACATGTTTTATGTTTAAGATTTTCCGACTACGAAAATGATTTTTTTTTCTAATAGAAGCCAAGAAAGAATTGCTTAAAACTAGAAATAATTAACAGTTCAAGTAACAAAACAATCAACTTGTTCAAAAAACATAAATAACATTTTAGAAATATTTGTGGAAAATTAGTTTTGTCTTA
>NW_013666083.1:211042-214271 GCF_000517525.1 Limulus polyphemus
CTAAAATGTTAAGTCGTTTTAGTTTCATTTTGAATCATTTGATGCCCCCCAGTGGCACAGCGGGATGTCTGCGGACTTGCAACGCTAGAATCCGGGTTTCGATAACCGTGATGGTTAGAGCACACATAGCTCATTGTGTAGCTTTGTGCTTAATTACAAACAACCAAACAAACAGATTCATTTGATTACATAATAATATTTCAAATAAATCAGGATGAAGAAAAATAAATTCAAATAATGGAAAACAAGAGAGTAAGAAATTAACTATTGATTGTGAAAATGACGATAAAATACCTTTAATCATTCCTGTATTTCAAAATCTTAGTATTCATTTATAAGTCATAGAAGACGATTAAAGAATCTATTGTAGTTTTTATGTGTATGCAGTTTTTTGTTCACTCTCACTATAAAAAAGATTTTGAAACTGCTCAACTTTCCAAACAAATATTGCCACATGGTGTTTCCTTCAACTTTCGGAAGTGATGGCAAAAAAAAAGAAACCTTGTTTTAATATTTTCTTTAAAATATTTTTATTTTCGTAAAACACATATTAAGTCTACTCAGATAGTAAAGGAATCCTATACGATATGTAACATTCTCATCGATGAATCTATCAAAGTATCAAATATTCATTATGTCTGCCTTCGGTAAAACGTCTTTTTATCCAAGGCATGATGCGTCTATGCTGCCAAGGTCTTTTGTTCATCTAGTATTTCTCACTTCTTGTACTATCCCCAACAAACACCAGTGGTTGAAATTATTTATTGCCACTAATATCAACATAAAACACTTACTCGTATAATTATGTAAGTTCCGTAGTAGCGTGAACACGACTTTTTCTGTCATCTATACTCCTGTTTACAAGATCTTTTGAAATTTGGTTGCTAACACCAGTGGTTGAAATTATTTATTGCCACTAATATCAACATAAAACACTTACTCGTATAATTATGTAAGTTCCGTAGTAGCGTGAACACGACTTTTTCTGTCATCTATACTCCTGTTTATAAGATCTTTTGAAATTTGGTTGCTAAACCATTTGATCGTTTTTGCTGATAAATTCGATAAGGTATTAGGTGTTTCAGCTTTGTGACATATCAACAGATAATGTCATCTTGAATATGAACATTCATTGTTTTTGTCATATCTTGGACGTTTATAAACTTGCGTTAGATTAGGGCCAGGATCAAAGTAACAAACACTACTTGTAATTCAAAAAAAAGCATGCCAAGATCATGAGTTAATGAGTTAATACGTGAACTTTACAATAGTTAAGTATGTTAAACAGGCGATATTCATTCATATCTTTTAAAATATGTTATGTAAAGTAGTTACCCTTATGGTCTTGTTTCTACTTTGAATGATGTTAAAAGCTATTGACAAGTTATGGTGGAGTTGTACTGAGATATGTATATATATACGTATATGTGTGCGGGTTAGGTTAATGACTTTCTGATAAAATAGAATAGTTCACTTAATGTCCAAAATGAAGAAGGTAAGGTTTTCTACAATCCTTTAAACTTTAACAATAAACTTGTAAAGGTAAATATGAAAGTAAGCATCCTTTTCGTGACGAATAAATGTTAGTTATACAAATGAAAAACTTTAGGAAATGCTAAAAGTATGATTATATACAGAAGTGAAAACTATAATCAATACGTTAAATCACATTCGGCTGTCTTTTTCAATATTTATAAAAACATTAGATGTGATAAAAACTTTTCAGCAATAAGATTAATGTATTAGTAACATTATTAGCTTATAGAAACACATATAAATAAAAAATAATTTGAGACAAGTTTAAATTTGTGTGCAATCACATGGGCCTTTGTAAAACACACACAATACATCTAGCAAGACCATCCGCCTAGAGAAACACCTTTGTAAATAATATAAATGTGAAAACTGTCATAGGACATATAATTAAGTTTAGATATTCATGACACATTGAAAAGAACTTGCCCTAAGTAACACCATCTGCCTTCGTAAAACATATGTTAAAACTATAAATTAACTAATATAAACTGTAATATTTTCTCCAGAAAAAATGAAACTCATGGGTAGAAGAATAGCATAAACCTAAAATAGTGAAAGTGCAAGCTTGTATGTTAAATAATGATTTAGTTGTAAATTTTAGGACACGTAATTAAATCTAGACAATGGTGATATGTTGAGAAATGTTGAACTACATCATCCTCTGGAGGTTTGCTCACGAACTATCTGCGCGTCCTCTGGTGCCACTAATTGGCATTATGACGTCATTCCATACCCGCCTGTCTTGGCGGCCTACAAGCCTTTTTGCATATTATGTAATAGTTATGTAACCGTCAAACGACATCCTTTGTATATTATGTAACAGTATTGTAAACACAGGCTTTGGCATCCTTTGATCGCCTCTCACTTGGCGACTCCCCACTGAGGCGGCATCCTTTGGGCGGTCAAGTATGACATTACTACTGAGGTTGAATCAGATGTTCGCAGCAGCAACTGGACGCCTTGTCAGATGGGTGGTCTGGTCTATATACCAGACACCTAAAGAGATTCATTCCGCTCATAGTAAGACATAACACAGCTAGTTTGCATTGGTGCCCAGTAAACCAACAATATGTAGAGCAATATTATTTTTACAGAATGCAGCCACATGACACACAGATATAAATTCTAAGAGAATATGTAAGCATGTCCACCCCATCATTTTCATGCAGGAATGTAGCATTTATAGGATGGTAGAAGTAGATTTGAAGAGGAATAACCAATGGTGGACATTCCGACCCTTACATCAAGTAGAATGGCGTCATTAATGCCACACATTATAAATATCAGATCCTATGACACTTGGCGATACCACATGCTGATAACATTTACTCTAATTTCAGCCTAATGAGTGATAACTTTCACACCTACCATGCTAAACTGGTCATCACCTTAAAAAAGAACGAACTGTCCGAATATATCTGGTGACGAGGATGATGATGACATAATCTTGTCGAAACGTTGTACATTTATAATAAAGTTTCCTTCATTACCCATTCAAACTGTCTCGAAACTGTTGTTTTTTAAACTTTCAGAATGGTGTTAGTATTTGTGCTCACTGACCTTCAATCTCATCACGCATATATATATATATAGATGTCTATTAGAAGTAGTTGTACACTTACGTTTCGACTAGTGGTCGTACCTCCGAAGACCAAACCAAATAGTTGTTACTTAATCTCGTCCTTATATAGTA
>NW_013666083.1:214292-227006 GCF_000517525.1 Limulus polyphemus
ATCCTATGACACTTGGCGATACCACATGCTGATAACATTTACTCTAATTTCAGCCTAATGAGTGATAACTTTCACGCCTACCATGCTAAACTGGTCATCACCTTAAAAAAGAACGAACTGTCCGAATATATCTGGTGACGAGGATGATGATGAAATAATCTTGTCGAAACGTTGTACATTTATAATAAAGTTTCCTTCATTACCCATTCAAACTGTCTCGAAACTGTTGTTTTTTAAACTTTCAGAATGGTGTTAGTATTTGTGCTCACTGACCTTCAATCTCATCACGCATATATATATATACAGGATGCTCTTGAAAGAAGTGTCACATTTCGTCATGTGACTCCAGACACCAAAAATGTCTTAATACTGCCTTCTATAGTAATGAAAGAGGGCAACTTCGGTCCTTATGATTTCTAGCATTTAATATCGGTGTCAGGCCGCCCTTGATGTCCGTGTTCATCATACTTCACACTGAAGTGAAACGTCACGAACTGTAAAGATAGAGGACTCCACCCCCCTCCCCCAACAAGTTCAGTTACGAGCATGGAACGAATAAACAATTATTTGGATTTTAGGTCAGAACTAATTGAAATGCCTGATTCACAGAAATGTTGACTGAGTATATGATTAAAATAATTATATTTTTACCTTTACTAATCTAAAATTACTATTATCCTTTAATTGTACTGTAGATGTAATTTTTTGTTTTTGTTTTTGTTGAAAAATGTAAACTTTTACAAAAATATAAGACGTTTTTTACGCTACAAATATTTTCAAATTACGTATCATAACAGCATATAATAAAAGCTGCAGTCAATGTATAAGTAATATTTGTGTATAGACGTATACATATACATTGTTCAAGGGTAATACGATCATTTATTAACTCTCACATCCAGTTTTTTTATCTCTTAATATAATAAAGCAGGTATTTAATTTTACATCCAAACACATATATGGTTTCAGTATGTGTCACAATAACGCATAGTTAATGTTCCCATAAAGAAAGAGAGAGAGAGAAAGAGTTAATTCCTCACAATTTTTCTTCTTGAGAGTACAATCTTGATGTTTTTGAATATTTTGTTTTTACTCTTTCTGTTTTAGACTACGATTGGTGACATTTAACTGATTGTTTCAATTTCTTATGTGCTAAAACGCCCATAAAGCTGATTAAAATATTTATTGGCAAGTATTCCATCTTGGCGATAGGTTTCCATCATCTTTATTGATGCGACAGTGGTCTGATTTGGAAAGTGTAAATTTTAGTTCAACTTTTATATTATAACATGATTCGTGTCGTTGTGCATTATATTATATATATTTTTGTATGCTGTAGTTGGAAATGTTTTTGAGAAGAGCTTTCTAAATTACAAAATATTAATTATTTCACTATAAATATATATACAATTATAATAAAAAGAGTCTGTACGAAGGTAATTGTCATATATCTAGTGAAATATATTAATTTTTAATCTGTGTTAAAAGTATATTCACGTGTTTCCTAAGCATACTATAATTCACAACATAGTATTTTCCTGTCAAAAACAACTTAACATTACAACAGCCAGAAAAAAAGCTTTGACCTTTTCCTTTGACGAAGAAATGCAATTATATGTATTTTCTGAATTTCACCATATTTGATAAGCAGTTTCTTATATTTTATTGTGTTAATTTGAAAATCAATTAGTTAAAGTACTTATTAGAGATTTTTTAATTTGCTTTATTGAAATTGAATAATAATATACATAAGGTATGTTGAATAATTTTGCACGGAGTAAAAATATGGTTTTATTAATTGAAATTCCATTTATAAGTGCTACTTTCATAATAAGTTTTATAAGGCCCGAGCGTGGCTTAAAGTAAGCATGCCCAGAATGTAATACCGAAGACTCGGGGTTCATATTTCTTTGTCATAAAAACTCATTACCCACTTTGGAGCCGTGTGCATACTATAAAAGCGAGAGAGAAATCCCGCTATTCATTCGGATAGAAGCAGCGCAAAAGTTGACGAGGAGTGTTGTTGGATAACTGCCTTACCCCTCGTACATCAGTTTTAAATTAGGGACATTTGTGCACAGATAGCTTTTGTATAGATATGAAAAAAAAATCTAAATAACCAAAGGTATAAATATAGGTGCTTACTCAGTGATACTTTATATTTTGTAAATATTCTGCTTTTATTATCAATCCCACCTCAAAATTACTTTAGTAAAAGGAGGAATATGTACAAATAAAGGAGTAACAAAACATCTTTAAGATAAAACTATTTTGAAATTAAAACTATTTATACACATATTATTTTATTAGAAGTAAATCTATTTCTTATAGAAAAGTCCCCACCGGTGGCTCAGCAGCAAGCCTGAGGGCTTATAACAGTAAAGATCGAGTTTTGATACTCGCCATGGGGAGAGCATAGAGAGACCATTGTGCAGTTTTGTGCTTAAATCGAAACAAACAAACGTAAAAATTCCTTTCTTTTCTATATTTCATTAGTTAGCACATTATAAACATCTGGTCCTTTAATAGCTCTTTTTTTCATTTAACAAGGACTTATTTCGAAATCGTATTTTCATATATTTCATTCTATTTTTGAAAACTCATTCGAGAATTTCTTCATTCTTATACTTAGCACTGATTTTCTTTCATATTTAGATATGGGTTCTTTTCCCTCCAAAGGGAAAGATCTGACCATTCTACGGATTCCTTAAGACACGTTATTCCTCTTAACTGAACTTTAATCTTCCCCTGCTTTACTCCATCTTGTTATACTTTTTACTGTTTACACTTGGAAAAAATATCTTTTTAAGACGAACAGAACTGAGCACTTTATGAAAAGTGCTCAGTGTCATAACCAGTTCTGACTTGTATACTTTTATCAGAGTAGCAATCATGATATTCACCAATGCTTCACGTATATTTTATTTGGATTAATAACATTTTTTACAACATCAGTTCTTAGAATTTTCATGATTATTCCGTAATGGATATTTCAATTTCAGTATTTTTATCACATATAGAAATGTCACCACTCAATAAAGTTCACATGAGATTCTGAACAACAACAGCTTTATATATTTTCGACCTCATTCTCCAGTGGATTACACTGTCATGTCACAGACAATATATTTGTTGGATATAACACCCCCACGGTTTTCCACACAAAAGCAACTACCGATATTGCGTACAGTCATGTCATATTCCTTATCTTGGCAAACAAGAAACTGACGGAGGAATTGTTCGCTTGACGCTCTTGATAAATATCTCTATGGGCGAAATCAGTTACTGACGTTTATCACGGGCTCTTCTGCCTTACATTCTTTTAACAAAAGATTCTTCATGAAGTATTTTCCTCCTTCAATATACTACTTATCTTTTGCAGACAGTTTGTTTTTGTTGTACAAATGAGAAATATCACCAAACACACATCTCTTGATAAGCAGCTGATCTGTTTATCAGTGATATTGAAAATATACATCTCCAATTGTGTGTTAACATAAAAGTTCGTTGGAGGGCTGTGATAACCTATTTTTATCATATTTATTGACTGATTTCTAAAGAAAGCTAAAAACACTTGGATTTTATTAGCAAAAATATGTTTTTGATTAATTTTAAGTTCAAGAAAAACTCTTTTTCCAAATCAATTTTTTTTAAGGTAGTGGTCGTATCTAGAAGTGACTTTTCTACTTTGTGAGCACTATTTTATTTGAAATATAAGATAATAATTCAGTGTGTTCTGTTTACTGACTCTTTTTTTCTATTTTTTAAAGAAAATATATGATAGAACTATATTATGTTATAGTATATATTGTTCAAAACTTTGGAGCGTAAATTATGAATGGATTGCAGTAGGGACTGGCCAGTTTGTTTAGTTATTGGAAGTTTGCTAAAGTGATTAGAAGTTTTGATGATAATTTACGTATCTTTAGAATACTAAAATGTTATGGATGTGTTTCGTAATTATTTTTATCAACTTCCATTTTTTACTTTGAAGTGGCACAATCTAAACCGTCTTTCGACATCAGATGTAAATTTGAGGTTCTACAGATGCCAAACCTAAGACATCTGTAGAAATGTTTTGAAATTAATCTTACATTTTACTATAATCAAAGTCATATAATGGTAATTTCTTTGGTGAATGATTAACTAACAAACGAGATTTAGAATTTATTTATATTTCTCGTTTATTCAAGTATGACTCTTTGTTAATCAACAGACTTTCCCTTATGTAGAAGCTTTAGTTCATAAACTGACTCAGCCCCCCCCCCCCCGTGACACAGCGGTATGTCTGCGGACTTAAAACGTTAGAATCCTGGTTTTGATACCCGTGGTGGACACAGAACAGATAGCCCATTGTGTGGCTTTGTGCTTAATTACAAACAAACAAACAAATTGAATCAAGTTCTTAAAGTAATTAAGATAAATACATACGTCGTACACATCTGACTTTGTTTCCATCTTCATATTTCACGTGTTTTCACCCGTAGGCCTTTTCCTTTCAAGTCTACCAACAAAAGCCAGACATTGCAGTGATTGTTACCAGTTTATTCATATTCATTGGTTATATTCAAAACGTCTTTCTCTCTATATATATATTATTCACTATGTAGGAAGAGCATTGATGATAAATTCGAAATGTTTGCTGAATATAAAGACAAACTAGAGAACTTTCTACTACTCATAGCTTCATTCTATTCTGTTTAGGGCTATGAGCACAATGAAAGGTTTTATTTCTGGTTTAAAAAGCAAACGTTAAACAAAAATATATGGGTTCTTGCTCCTATTACAGATATGATTCCTTACAACTTACGGCACATGCAAAATTACTACTGCAAAGTCCAGAATATATATACACCATTAGAACTGCTTTAACATTCACGATAAAGAATTACGAAATTTTCCTTTGCAAAAATAATCACTTAAGATGCTATACAGCACCAAATAAGCAGTTCTTTTAGACGACAAGTAACAATTAAAACTAGGACGGATTAATTAAGATGAAACAATGTAATATTCACATAAACGTAATACCCATTAATTGTCACATATTTATAAATGATGAATATACTTTAAGTGTGGTCGAAACTACACAGAAAATCCAAGCAACTGAAACTAACTACAAAACAGGACGCTAACAACTTGTAAGAGATCAATATGGTAACACATTGACCCCATTCATATTTAAAACCCAGACACCTTATGTTGTATAAGGTACTGTTCATATAGAAATACCAAAATAAGATAAAAAAATACGTTCCATATACCTTATTTCCGTACATTTCATAATTTGTGACCTACCTTCTTTCTGGTAGAAGACGTGACTTATATTTCCTTGAGACACAAAATTAGTATTTGATTGTATTTAAGAATATCTTAGTCGTTTAAGACATGGTTATTGAACCAATCAATCTGGGAATATTTCAACGAACCACATCACGTTATATGGGTTCTTCAAAACTTTTGGTATTTCAGTCGGCATTTATACACAAAATACATTCATTTAACCATCAGTTAAGACAGGACAATGACCTTGAACTCTGAAACTCTACTATCCATACAATGAATAATTAGCTTCCCTTACTGCAACTATTCATCATTATCATTGCGTGCACTGAATGGTTTATTAATTAGATGATATATGCATGCAAACTTTTATTAATTTTTTTTCATTTCTAAGTACATTTTAGTTTATTATTGTTGAAAGCATAGTTGCTACGGTTGATGCAACAATGTCTTTCAAGCACATCTGCTTCAATAATTGACATTTAGAACATCTCTAGAAAAAAATCAAAATGAAACACTCTCCAAATTAAAATTTTCTCACTGCATACCCAATGAGGGATCGTTGCCCAAAACGTTATTTTTAAATTCGCTAATAAACTTCATTTAATTTGGCAAGTGCTTCACCTTCTTTGTATTTTGTTCTGCATTTTGTACTTTCCTAGCATACACAGTTCTTTCAATTATTATAACTGAAATGTTTAGAACATCCAATTATGAAACAGCTGTCAAGTTATTATTTTAACTTTATTTCGATGTCTGCGTCCAACTAATTCATTGTGACGTTTATTTACTTAGTTTTATTGTAAGCTTTTTTTTTCAGTGTTCATACTTTTATGAGGGCCCGGCATGGCCAAGTGGTTAGGGCGCTCAACTCGCAATATGCTGGTCTCGGGTTCGAATCCCCGTCCCACCAAACATGCTCACCCATTCAGACGTGGGGGCGTTATAATGAGACGTTAGTAAAAGAGTAGCCCAAGAGTTGGCGGTGGCTGCCTTCCCTCTATTCTTACACTGCTAAATTAAGGATGGCCAGCGCAGATAGCCCTCATGTATGTTTGCGCGAAATTCAAAGAAACAAACAAACTTTTATGAGATATTAATGTAATTGGTGGCTATATAGTGGGGATATATTTTATACTTTCAAGGTAGTTGTATGATTGATTAGAATAGCTTAGCAAGCTCTCACAAAAACCATTTCGGCACAAATAAGAAAGAACTTCAGCCATGTAAAAGCATTATAAAAAGATTAAAATACTGTATTAATCAACCGTGATTAGGTTAAGAAAATAGTGCATTATAGTTCGTAATAAAAATGATTCTATTAGCACTTATATGAAATAACACAAGTATACCGCAATCCCAATGATGCAGAAGAAAGCAGAATACAAAACTTTTCTATTTAATATTTCGAATCAACCTATCAGCCAAATCGAGCATTACAGCGTTAAACTATGTGATTGTCACTCAGTGATAGTTCTGTAATATTAGTGTTAATATATACGATCATGAAATTACAGGTTTTATTCTATATTTTAATGAATAAAGAAAAATAACGCATTTACTGCTCACAAATACAAACTTAAAGACAGTTTAGTTAATTCAAAGTCAATAGAAATGTTAACATTTTGAATAATGACTATAATATTTCTTATGTTAAGTTTCCCTGTTAAAACAGGCCTCATAACGTTGAGAGTTTATCTGGTACAATAAGACGAAAGAAGCTGTCTTGTTTTCTTAAAACATGTTTCTATTACTCTTCGAATTTGCCACAAAAGAATCTCTCTTCAATAACTCATTGTGTAACCAAGTTAGCGGTGTGTCTCGAAGACCATTAAAACATTTTTTTTACCAATCTTTTTTTCCTTTATTTTCAGGGTAAATAATATTAAATTGATTTACTAAATCTTTCCAACCTTAGCAATCTGGTTGGAACAAACAAGATATAGTGATGATACTTAATGGTGAATCGCTTAGAAACCTGTACACCTTACTAGTTCGTTCATACGGTTCAGCTTGATTGATGTGACTGTGAATTACAAATGACAACGTTTTGCACGTTAAATCATAAAAAGGAAAGCCATATCACATGCTTTTACCCACAACTCTGACATCCTCACCACACTCAATGAAATATTTCCTGCAATCAAGCTACTCTTATGATTGAAACTTGCACTACCAAAATGGTTTCCAAAACACATGATACTCTGAAACATGATAGAAAGAGATTATAGGAGCAATGAATTTTTTTAAAAAGGCTGGGAAACATGCGTTCAAGAAACAACTAATCATTTCTTTAACTTAAACAAGCTCAAACAAAATTTTTATATTGCTCTTTTACTGGAAGAAAGTAAAAACTTCGAATAATAGTTTCACATTTGATAATGAAGAACTTCGCTGGCGAAACGTAATTACTGATTACACTTAAACTAGCTAAAAGGTTTTTACTGAAATTGTGATAGTTCCCTAAAGGCCTAAATTCATTCCATTGGACTTTACTAATGGTGTTATATTTGTATATCTTTATTATGTTTTGTATTTTGTAACTGATTTATTTATTACTTAATATTGTTTTAATGATTTCAAAACAATCACTAGATCATGAAGGTCAGACAAACTACGACACTTTGTTCTCCAAACATAACCAAAACACTGAGGCATCAATAAATTAAATAATTGCTGAAGAATGGGTGTTATACGCCGTGTATGAACATAATAATCAACATGTGTGATATATCTAAACAATCCAAAGGGAACGGCTTACAAAGCAAATGTTTTCAACTTATACGAAAAACAGAACTTTCAACTTCGAAATCTTTCTATCAACAACAGCGTCTTCGTAAGTATAGAAACAGGGTTCAAGACAAAGCAAACACATTGAAGAAAAATGCTTGATTATTGCATTGTCACTTTCAATTTAGCAAGTATCTGTGAAATCAACGTAGCATTAATGGTCTTGAACGTTACGTTTAATATATTCATCTTTAGTATATTCCTAAATTAGTCCTAACTATTCTTATCTTGCAACCTGAAAGTCTAACGTTTTAAATTAAATGTTTTGGTCATATATTATGATAAACATTGACGACTTATTTTCAAAATACATCGACTTACTTCATTTACTTGTACAATTCCTTCGTCTGTATATAAAAATGCTATAACATGACACTGTAACACGTTACAGTAGTTTCCTTCTTATTTAGCTCTTTTTAATCATGAAACTTAAATATAACGATTTTCAACAATATTATGTTTCTATATGTTATCGTAAGAATTCCATAATTTCTAAATAACAACATTCATGAAACTTCACACAAATATGTCAGCAATTATTATAATGAATACAATTCCTATATGTTATTTTCAAAAACTATGGCCCTTACTACCCGCTAAGGAAACCTTAGGCGCTTGGCAAATGTGTGTTAGCTAACATTCATGGTTGTTTAAGATTGTTTATACAGCTGAGTGCTTATTTTAACAACATTTTCAACAAGGGTATGGTTGTGTGAAAATAGAGGGTTTAATTCCAGCTCTCTTCTTTATATTTATTAACATAGATATATTAGGTTTAAGTACCCTCTTCGTACAGATACGTAATAATTATACGAATAGAGTCTCAACTTCAGGAAGTTTGTTTTACTTATTAACCTCAGTAATGTGCTTTATATAACATGTTTATATATATATTTGGTTTTATGTCTTTCTACGACATAACAATCTTCCCACACTTTGTTGTGGGTTTTAGCTGTGAAACTGTGATCCTGAGCACCCGTATCTACTTCTAATCTTCAAATTGTAATTTTATTTCACATGTGAAACTTGAGAATAGAAGTTATATCTGATAGACAGTGTGCCCCACGACTACATAATTCAAACTCTTATAGATGCCACTGTCATATGTTCTACTATTAACACTCCTGTAGTTTATACCACAGTTTTAATTGTTTGTCTTGTACGTGGAATGTTATTTATTCTTGGCTTAACTGTTAGAAAAATACATCGATGATAACAATTTATACCATATTATTTAGACGGTAAAGTTAACACAGCGTTTTTATACTCATATATGTGTTAATAAATTTTATTCATATATTTTTGTGATTTTAATTGTATTCACTATAGTTATTTTTAATTTTCATGTTTTGTGCTTGCGAATGAAATTTTTTTAGCTTAATTGTTTCCATTTAAACCAGTTAACACATTTGCTCCCTTTGATGCTTATAATATTTTATTTTCATATACTTCTTCCTTGTTCCCTCCTTTTTTAACACTGTAAACTATTGGCAAACGTTCTGCCAACTTCCATCACAACTCCAACATCATTCATGATGATTTTCATCTTTCTGATGTCCTGGAAAATCATATGATTAACTCACGACATTTTGTTAATTTTCAAGCTCACTTTTGATAAATCATTTTTACTCTGAAAAGTGCTAGGATTTTGACATGTTTATTTCCTTTTCTGTTTGTTTGTTTGAATTTATGCACAAAGCTACACAATGGGCTATCTGTGCACTGCCCACCACAGGTATAAAAACCCGGTTTTTAGCGTTGTAAGTCCACAGACATACCGCTGGGCCTCGTGGGGGGCTTCCTTTTCTGAAAACCTATGAATGACAATTTTCCCAAATGTACTGCTAATAATAGCTTCGTAAATTATCATTACTTTTCTGCTGAAGTTATTTAAGCAGTTGAGTTCTTTTGTCCTAAAACTATCGCTAAAAGTAGCTTTACTACCCTATACTACAAGGAATAAGCTTTAGTAAAGAATTAGGTATTTCAGTTTATTTATAAGGTTTACTTTACTGTATTCTAAAACCATTATGAACATTAGTGCCACTACCCTATACTACTAGGAAAAATCTTATATAAAGAATTGAGTATTTCAATTTGTTTATAAGGTTTACCTTACCGCATTAAACGAGATGTATTTTTAAACTTGGTAGTAAAAGGCGAGATGTATGCAACTTAAAGGCATAACTCAAATATAACGTTGGAAAACATCATGTTTCGTTTACGGGTTCACTTTAGGTTGTTGGTTTTACCAAAAAGATGGTTACATCGCTAAAATTGCATGGCTTACATGAATGGGATATAGCTTTTAGAATCTTGGCTAAAGCTAATGACTTTGCACCTTTGGTATAAACAAATAGTTGATTAACACACAAAGGCAACAAATTTATAATACAAGATTTGTTGCGAACGTACTAGTTAAACTATAGAGCCAACCAGCCTTATATGTTCACCTGTAAGCGTTTGACATATAACTTTAGAATCTACACATTGTGTGTGGTGGACTTATTTTCTGTTATGTAATTCAGTCTATATATTTGTCATTGCTTTGCAGTCTCGTGCCATGATTGTGTTCTTGACTCTTTAAAGTGATCTTTGTTTCATACATGTATTCACTGTTACATCCGTGTGGAAACAATTACACTATATGTTCCCATTCCAATGGAGTGGGATTATAAGTCAACTAATTTTCTTAAACAAAACCCCAAGGCCTTTCGGTAATTTACAAAACTGTTTTTTGTCTCTGAAGGTTTTAAGAAAACATTCCATTCGAATATCATAAATACAGTAGTACTTGTAGTAGGCTTGTTTCGTTTGTTTGAAGTTAAGCAGAGAGCTACACAATTGGTTATCTATGCTCTGCCCACCACGGGTATCAAAACCCAATTTCTAGTGTTGTAAGTCTGCAGACATACCGCTGTGCCACTGGGAAGCCTCATAGTAGGAATGGATCAGATGTGAAATATGTGCATTACAAATTAAAATCTCAAACACACTGCAAACAAAACTTTATAAGCACTTTACACAAACTGTTGAGTAATAAACAAACCAACTGCAGAGTAACAAGCCACCAAAGTACTTGAGAAAGTCGGCAGAGTAAAACAAAATTTTACAAAATCACAAATTTATAAAACTGACTTATCAATGATTTTGAAAAAAGCATAGCTCTCTTCTACCTTCAACTTATGCAAATGTATATGCAGATGATTGAATTACGCTACCTTGGCTAAAAGCGTTTTTCTTGGTTTAGCTTATAACCTTGCTAATAACAAGTAATAACAATAACCATTATGCAACGTTACTAATGAGCCACACAATACACTAGTAGCCATATTCTATGATTACGAGTACACTCTGTGAGTTGTTAAGTAGCAACCCGCCCTCATGTCACATGCGGGTGCACGATTGCTTATGCGCACGTGCTATGTGATCAGCCTGCAACTGTATTAGCTAGATTAAAAATATGGACTATATAGATTCTCTAGATCTAGGTTCTAACTATGATCTATTCTTTTCTACTGAAACTTTCAGTTCTATACATCTCACTTGAAAGTTCTGTGTTGGGCAAAGTAATTCTATCATGGCAGTCGGTGCCTAAGACGGGAGTCTCCTAGATGAACGCTACCACTCCCGAAGTTTGATACGGCTTTGCTCAAACACTCTGAACTGAAAACAAGAATGATAAGTTTTATAACTTACCTTTGCATTGTTTTCAAACTAAGTGTGACCTACTGACGTCTAGTGTTGTACTTGAAACAGTGCAATTTGTAAAATGTGCCTTTCAAGGAAATAAAACGAGAGAAAATGAGAAAATTTTATGTTGATAACCCTGAAAGGTATTTGTCCCAGCGAAGAGAGAATTACTGCGAGAATAGAGTAAGGTTTGAAACAGTAATGCTAAATATGCAAAACAAGCCTAAGCCATTAATTCAACCTTAAGAACAGGCTGCCCCTCTGGCTAGATGGAAGAAAAACTATATCAAATATATCAGTAAAAGCTAGGAAATATCGAGAGATAGCTCTAAAAAATCTACGAGAAGGATAGGCCTAGTTGCCCAGTCACTTTCGGGACATAGTACCAAATTAAGCTATGAGACAAGTGTAAAAAACACAACTTAAATAAAACAATTAGGAAGTAAGAATGGAAGCAGCAAAAAGTAAGGAAACAGGGTAGGAATAGGTAGGATAAAATTACAACAGTTGTTGGTTTTTGATATGGTATAACATCAAAGTGGGAGGGCCATCGTTCCGCCCATTCCTACATCGTATATTAGTTTGATCCAATTATAGACTTGAATTGTGTTTTATCATTAGCTAATCTTTTTTTAAAATACTCAACAAATTTAAAAATTTAAAAAATCAACGGTTTTGATACTATTATTTTGGCCCACTCCTTACATTAAGATAGCTATAATGTCTTCCATAAGAAGAGCATGACTATTGGAGCTTTCTGTCTCCCTAATGATGTCATAGCATTCGTTACAGTCACGTAATTTGGTTACATACATGTATAGTGTAACAAATTTGTTATTATATATTTATTTCAATATCAACGTTTGTTTAGATTAAGTTTAAATTTTAAAACATTTGTAGCTTATAGTGTTAAATATGTATTGCGAAACTCCCGCCTTTTCTCCAAAG
>NW_013666083.1:227016-273429 GCF_000517525.1 Limulus polyphemus
TCTCGAGAGTAAGAATCAACAATATATGTATATACGTAAACGCTTAAATGTAGCTCAGTATTTTTAAGCAAGACTGACATTTCTAGAACGCCCCCACTCGCCTATAAATATAACCAACGCGATGCGTGCCAAAGGGAAGTATCTATTATTAGTTCACTATAGTCAGTGTGCTAAAAACTTCGGAAGATATAACTGTGATTGTTATAATGCTCATCAATCGAGAAACTTCAGATATTTGTCCATGAATATTTTTTAAATTTCGAATATTACAAACCATTTAACTTCAGTGAATACACATAGGATATTAATACTTTTACAAAAACGTTACCTAACGTCATCAGTAGAAACTCAATCTCTAATAGGCGTATGAACAGTGAAGACTAAAGGGCTAGCAAGCTCCCTTTTAAGCGAATTGTATCTACGTCAACTCGTAATTAACTCTCTCACCATGAACCCTCGATAAGATATCGAAGAAGTTCCACATTAAAAGGAATACTTTCCAACCTTATTTCCTTACTTTTTTGTGCTCCGCTTTCTACTTCCTTTTTTTTTATTTAACAGTTTTTTACACTTGTTTATATCTTAGCCTAGTATTCTTAAATATCTTCAAAATATTAATAATTTTAAGAATAATTGTTGATGTACGTGCAAAAAACAAATTATTACACGTTAATCAATGTTTTCGAAAAAGATTAACTTAAAAGAAACTTTTAGTATTATAAGTTTAGATAAAATGCAAAACATATTTTGCAAGAAAATAATAAATATATATATGTGATTAGATCTGCCGTTAACTGATAATCAGAATATTGTATTACTTACTTTGTTAAAAACACTGAGATTACTGGAAAAATTGGGATCTCGTACTTTAGACATAATCTAAAGAAATAAGCTGAGATATATATAGAAATAAGAAACAAGGACCAAGATAATAAATAATATTTGATAAGATATAAAGACATCGAAATGAATTACCTCAAATCTAATCGGGTATTTAATTTTACAAGAAAGCAAACTCTACATATTTAGACATAAGTAAAATCTAAAAGTTGTCGAGTAATCATTCCAAAATAAGTGACTGATGCTACAATTAGACAGTGTCCAACTTAAAGAGACATATTAGCCATTGGTTCATTACTTCAGCCTACATCTTTCAAACTACCTCAGTTGAGAATAAAAACTCTATTGTTAATTTTACCCGCCCAACTTTTGTCTCTATTTATTACAATAAAAGCCAGCTTCTCAAAGTAGTTTTCATAAGCTAGGATCATCAATATCGCTAAGAGACTCACTGTTAGTGGACTATGTATCACTAGTGCTACTAATGGCCTATAAGGTATGTTACTCTGAAGTGGGAAAAAGCTATTTTCATAGTTATGATTAGAGGGTTAAACATTTAAATATATGTACTGTATGAAAGGCAAACTAAAATTTGTAAATAATTGTTTTGAAATTTATAATTAATAAAGGATAAATTTAAATTGTTTTTTCTTTTATTAAGGCTAGTTGTTTGATTGTTTTCATAAGTTCGCGTGCAGTCGTCCCTAAGTTTGAGTTGATAGATTAGAGGAAAAAGCAACCTAGTCAACAGCATCCACCAATAACTATTGGGCTACTCTAATTGAATTACGGTCCGTAAGTGCGGAGCGTACCTTTTCGGCCAATGAGCGTGAATCATGAACCATTTGACCACAGTCCTACAAGAAAACCCCAGGCTACGGCCAGTCTTTTTATAAAAGCATTCTTCTTTCACCTCTGATT
Organism: Limulus polyphemus; assembly: GCF_000517525.1. Lineage (NCBI taxonomy): Eukaryota > Metazoa > Arthropoda > Merostomata > Xiphosura > Limulidae > Limulus > Limulus polyphemus. The sequence goes on from NW_013666083.1 coordinate 228,778, forward strand.
GACAGATAAAAACACAAACATTTTAGGCCTTTAGTGGGATTTATTTATATTGTGGCGGACTTATTATTATATGTTTATTTTAATATCGATGTTTGTTTAGATTAAGTTTATATTTAGAAATATGCATAGCTACTAGTGTTAAATATGTATTGCGAAAATCCCGCCTATTATCTAAAGTTGTACCCAATTCTCGAGTGTAAGAATCAAATATATATGCGCGTACGTGAACGCCAGTGTACCTTTGTATTGCTACGTAATCTGAATTTTCGAGACACTCTCCACATGCCTATAAATAAAACCAACGCGACGCGCCTAAAAACAGTATCTATTATTGGGTTGCTGTAATTGGTGTGCTATAAACTCTGTAAGCTATATCTGTGATTAACGCTTATTAATCGGGAAACTTCAGATATTTGACCAGGAACGTTTATAAATTTCTAGCATTACAAACCATTTAACTTCAATGGATTCACATCGGACATTAATACTTTTACGAAAACATTACCTAAAGTCATTGGTGGAAACTCGATCTATAATCGGCGTGTGGTCAGCGAGAACTACAGGGCTAGCTAGCTCCCTATGAAGTGAATTGTACCTACATTAACTCGAAATTAACTCGCTCATGTGAAACCTCGATAAGACATCAATAAAGTTACAGACTAGAAAGAAGAATTTGTATTGCTTGTAAGTTTGTAAAACTTCAGTATATAAATCATTGTTTGTAATAACTATTTGAAATAAATGTTATTGTAAATTGTATTATTGTTTGTGTATTAAAATAAAAAGAAGAAAACTGTGTGTATCAATCTTGTTAGCAAATATCATAAATTGGATACATATCGCAATATTTAACTACTAAATCTAAATTACAATTTAACTCAGTTTTAGGCTATTAGAAATTGTAATATGTAACAAGATGAACTGAAAAATAGTCAAGTTTATTTCAGGTTCATCCTTTTCGCTTATGTGTTTCTAATTGTAATCAACACCATCATGAATAGCAATGTTTCTGTAAAAATTGCGTTTGAAACACCATATCTAATATGGGCATAATCGACCATATTGTTATCTTGACAAATAAATGCGAATGTATAGGATAAAAGTTCTACCTTGAGGGGATATATGGTCTAACAATTAGACTGCAGAGTCTTACATTCAGTATTTGAACGTGACTAATTAATACCTTAAAATTCACCATTAAACATTTTAGCTAACTTTATGTAAAAATGTGTGGTATACTTCACCTTCACACTATATTAGCAAACAATGTGTCTAATTATAACATTAAATCCTTTCATTTTAATAAGACAGTTAAGTCTAAAGGGAATATATAGAAACTTGGAGCAATTGCAGCATAGGACGAGCCTTTATTTTCTCACACAGTCTATCTCATTTTGCAGCGACGTATTTCTTGTAAATCATTGGGCCCTCTACAGTTTATGAGGAACATTCTCCTCTCGACATATGTTTAGAGAGTTTTAATAAAAATATGATATGGTTCCAGAAAGATTAATATTAATAACTAGCTAGAGTACCCGTCCCTTGGACGAAACTTAAATAAATTCATGATTAATGAAAGGATATCTTGGGACATGAAAAGTTGCTTCCTTTATATGTAATTATAAAAAACGCAAAATGCAAAACTGAAAATTTGTATGTACCCCTACATGGACCAAATGAACCTTCATACCAATTTTGGTGAAGATCCATCTACACCCTACAAAGTAGATACATGAACATACAAGAGACAACACTATCATATTTCTATAGATTCAACTTATTTTCTCAAGTGAACTTGTTACTCTTATTTAACTAAAGACGTTCTAACATACATTTTTTGATAAAATATATGATGTTCATTCAATTCTAAGTTACAGATTGCACAGCGAAAACTCTTTCAATAAGCATAGTTTTTGTGCAAAGATTATGGCAATAATACCAACTAATCTATACATGTCATGCACTTTTACCAAGTCTTTCCAAATTTCAGACACACTTTCGACACTGCTCTCTGTCAGATTGTTTTAAAGGAGAAGATTATTTTGACAAATAATGTACAACGAACACCATTCTGTTCACAAATTCAAAGATAACAAACCGCGCTGCTTTAAAACTTACGAGTGTCTGTTTGTCATTAAACACAAAGTTATACAATAGGCTATCTGTGCTCTGTCTACCTCTGGTATCGAGACTCGATATTTAGCGTTATAAGCCCTCAGACTTATTGCTGAGCCACCGAGAGGTAACTTATGAGTGACATGTTTTATCTAGCATGCGTGATAATAAACAGTAGAAGTATATTTGTATGATTCTATTTGCAGATTTTTTTTAGCAGCAGCATATGAAGTGTTATTAAGAAACATTACTAACACTATCTGCATCGAAGTAAAAAATACTGAGAAACTTTTATCAGCTTATTAAATTATTTATATTATATATATATATAACAGACAAAAAATAATAAAATATGCATATCTCAACAATAAGTAAGTGGATTTTCTCTAAGTTAAATTCACATTTTCTTCATTAGTAGCACCTATAAAAAAGGTGTTAGTGAAAGATAAGGACATAAAGTCAGGTGATAGAATTTCATCGGTAAACAGTATATATCACTCTTGAAAGATGACGACAAAAACTTCAGCACAGCATTAAACCGGAAATTAGAGAGTCTGAAGCAGACTGTATCTGGTGCATAAGTGAAGTTTTATATGAATTGTTCAGGGACATGAAGGTGGACCTGGCGCTTCAGGCACATAATATGTTGATATATACAATGTGTCTCTGCAAGAAACTCAATCAAAGTTTCAGGCATAGAAAACGTCATTTTCAGCTGAGGAAACTTATCTTTAAAACATTTATTTAGCTGGATGTATTAGACGTCCATAATACATTAATCATGGCGAAAATAATCTAAGAAAGTCGTGTTATAGTGTTAATTAATTCATGCATATTCATTTTTTTCAGAATTATAGAACATGATACATAGTATATAATGGTTCAGTGGGATGGCTCATTTCGAATTTTCTACCTGATGGAAGTTAGTAGACTTACCATCTCTTGTGAACTGCTTCGAATTAAGTATGTTGAAGTGAAACATTAGCGAATTAAGTATGTTGAAGTGAAACATTAGCGAATTAAGTATGTTGAAGTGAAACATTAGCAAATTAAGTATGTTGAGGTGAAACATTAGTGAATTAAGTATGTTGAAGTGAAACATTAGTGAATTAACTATGTTGAAGTGAAACATTGGTGAATTAAGTATGTTGAAGTGAAACATTAGCGAATTAAGTATGCTGAAGTGAAACATTAATGATTGTTATACATCTGTTCCTCTATTTCGTGAATAAGTTCAAAACAACATTTTATTGAATTCCTTCGATATTAACACGTCTTTGTGAACTGAATCAAGGTAACATTTTCTCATTACGCAATAAATTTTGTTTTAGACTCAACTTTCTCTGTCAAACCTAATGAATTTTAACTCCTGTAATTCCAGAAAAATCAACATGTTAATCCTGTAACTCACTAACATTTTCCCTTTCGTTGCATTATTGTTATAAATACATTTGTCCAACCTTGTTCCACGACACTTTTATTTCTTGCCCTGCTATAAACAATCTTAATCTGTTATAAACTACTTCTTAATCACACGTAAACATTAAAAATGCATCTAAATAAGTGTATCCATAAATTTGCGAAGAAGTCGAAGAATCTTGTGAAGTAAAAATTATAATGGCAATGCATAATGATAGGCGTAGCTAAAACGCAATTGCGACTATATATCTATTGTTTGTTTGTTGTTAAAAACAAAGTTCTCAAAATGGGCTATTTGTGTTGTGCCCATAACGGGTATCAAAACTCTGTTTTTAGCGCTATTGCTATAAATCTTCAGACTTACCGTTGAGCCAGTGAGGGACAATATCTGTTCTCAGATAATAAGGATTTTATATAAAATATAGGTTCTCTTGGAATTTTTGCGTTACTTTATTTGTTCGCCCAAGCATTAATACTCTTAATATTATAGTATTTATAAATATGTAAAAGCAGTATCTTTGAAAGCGTCGTATTATAATTAAATAAACACGTTTTAGCGAATGTATATATATCTATATAACATTCCGCTTTAAAATCCTTTCTACAACTTTTAATTTTAAATTTTCGCAACTCCACAATGAAAAACTTTATTTTAATTTTCAATTAGATAATTAATATATGTAAAGTAATTTTTCACCATGTTACATAAAGGTTTATATAAACGCACAAATAAAAACACATTTACACGTAAATAGATAAGCGGATGAGAGAATGTATTGATGACCGTCGATAAATTGTTAACGCCTCGTGAGATTACAGGAAACTATAGGTGTCATTGGTCCTAAATAATCAGGTTTTGTTGCACTCTATGACGCTTGTGTATCGTAAATGTCATCATAAAAGTGCCATTAAGGGAAAATTAGTTTTACGAAAGTTTCGATGAGAATTCTGTGTGCATTTGGATGTACTTGATTGTACAAGGTTGTTCGTAATAATACATTTTTATATATTTCCAAAATATTTTGCAGGAAATTAGGTTTCTTGCAACCATTCAAGTTCTCTGGAGGGTTTCATTTATTAATCACTAAATAATTTTACACCTCCAAATAAAATCATCCACTCTGTATGTAAAGTTTCACACGATTAAGATTTGTTTTATTATTTGGAATACGAATATTTTATCTTAAGTATATAATATCATTGAAAAAATAAATGTTTGATAGTACCGCCTGTTATGCGGGTAAGTAGGTTGTTTAGCTGTGTTTGTCTGCAAAAGTGTTTACGCCTGGATTTTGTTTAAGAGCAGAAACTATTGATCATTATGCCATCATTCATTGAAAAAATTGAGTTCATGTGACTATAACATTTTCTTTTGATTGTTTGCAATGCCTTCTTCTCAATGCTTTTCAGAGAAACAACTTTGTAAAACAATGTTTTTGTTTTACATTTTCATTTGTTTTCTTTATTGATTTCCTGTTTTGTTATTATAAATAACATTTAGAATTTTGAAAAACATTCAGGACAAATGATTTCTTCACTATTCGGTTTTATGGAATTGCTCTTTACGTTTTTGAACCTGTTCATCTAGAAGTTTATTTTTGTTAGTGTATTGAAGAACATTCAATTTAAATAAATTTAGGAAACTTCCATTTTTTGAGTAGTTTCAATGTGTTTGCAGTCTTTCATTCGATTTTCTGAGAATCTGCAGTGACTACTTCAACTTTAAAGTAATAACCTAAGCTGATTTATATGAACCTTAGGTATCAGTATATGAGAGTCATCATAACTGTTACACTGGTGTCATCGTAAACTACGTCGGATCAAAATAAGTTAGCTATATAGATTAATGGTAACTTGAAAATAAAATTATAAATTAATGAAGACAATTCTGTATAACTAACTGATGACGAAAACCAATACACTGGAAAAATAAAACTATAACGATTAGGGTGCATTGAATCATCCCTTTTGATATTCTTGTTATAATGATAAAATCATCTATATATGTTAAACTACCTAAATAAACATAAAAAAACAATTTCTATTAATATTCCTTTCTTTATAAAAAAAATAAGCAAGGAGCATTTCCATTAGCTTGACATAGTCCGAACTGTAATGTATACCACTAATTATAAAAACGTGAAGTTTGGTAACCATATAATATAATATCATAAAAAACTATCTCAGTATTACGAATATCAGAACACAAGAATGAATAACCTGATGTATTTCTCTTTTAAAAATAACGGATAAGAACTCATTAGGAAAACAAAATCTGGGAGCTACAAACTGATGACTTCCCAAATTCTTCTCAGTCATTTCAACAAAATTTCACTTCATTCAATGAAAAATGATTCGATAAACGTATACAAAAATTGCATTTTTTTTACATTCGGAGAATAAGGAAAACTAACGAACAAAAGGCTAGTTTTAGCGGAAACTCAGATCAAAAATGCTCTTATCTTTATTTGAAGTTAAGCGCAAAGCAAAACAATTGGCTATCTGTGCTCTGCCCACCACGGGTATAGAAACCCGGTTTCTAGCGTTGCAAGTCCGCAGGCATACCGCTGTGCCACTGGGGACATGCTCTTACGTATATATTTAGAACGCTAAAATCCGGAGTTCGATTCCCTGCGGTGGACACGACAGATAGCTGAATGTGGCTTTGCTCTAAAATAAATAAATCCTTTAATAAATTTCAGTACCTGTTCTAAAGGTCATCAACTTGAGAATATATAAGTTTGAAATGGCTTCATTAAGGCTTTTGAATTGTACGTGTATGACTGTACATACACCAACACTTGTTTGTAAGTAACCTTAAATTGGAATCCTTACCCTTACAGAACAACAGAATTACAAATCTATTTCACAAATGCAAAAAAAATATCAATTCTAGAATGATAATCCTATGTTTCCAGACCCATCTATGCGGTTTTCAACATTTTTGTTGCATTTTATGGGTAATTGATTTGCCATTAACACTCCTTTTCTCTGTTAACCACCTGAACCCGTATAAAGTATCAACAACTACACAATGATAGGTTTTTGTTCAATTAGAACATAAGGAGATACTTTAAACTCCTAACTTAAGCCCCCCCCTCCAGTGGCACAGCGGTATGTCTGCGGACTTACAACGCTAAAAACCGGGTTTCAATACCCGTGGTGGGCAGAGCACAGATAGCCCATTGTGTAGCTTTGTGCTTAATTCCAAACAAACCTAACTTAAGTTACAATGGAAAAGGAAAGAAGGTGTTTGACATTTGACTATTTTATTACGTATCTTTTGAAATACTGGATATCATTCATACATAATAATAATCATTTTGTTGTAAAACAATTATCATACTCGCTTTTAAAATGTAAGAGTTTAATGTTTTCTAAATAGAGAAAGGCTGACTGTTCTGACAATATTCTGTTTTTTTTGTTGTTGTTGTTTTTTTAGTTATAAGTTGTTGTTTTTTTCAAATGTCCATTGTATAGGCTACTTTTGTTTCGGTTTACTTGTTCTGAATTTCGCGCAAAAGCTACATGAGGGCTATCTGCGCTAACCATCCAGACTTTAGCAGATATAGACTAGAGGGAAGGTAACTAGTCAACACCACCCAAAGCCAACTCTTGGGCTATCTTTTCCTAACGAATAGTGGGATTAATCGTCACATTATAACTCCTCCACGGCTGAAACTGCGAGCATGATCGATGAGAGGGATTCGAATCCGCGACCCACAAGTTGCGAGTCGAGCGCCCTAAGTGTCAGACCATGCCAGGTCACCACTTTTGAAATGGGAATATTAATAATATAACACACAGAAAAATTTAACTACAAAAAATCAATTTGGAAAACATATGAGAAGATGTTAATATGAACCCATCACAACACACCCATCACACCCTGGATATAGACAGGTACTTTTCAGTAATCTCAGAGATCCTCATAAAAACAGCAGACAGATGCATATCAAAAGTATCTATAAGCAATACTCAAACCAACTGGCAACCGAACATTGACATAATCAACAAAGTAAAGGAATGAAGAAGATTAAGAAGAGAGTATATCATAACCGGAGACCCAAAAAAAAAGCTCAGAAACATAATTAGAAACGACTTTAAGCTACTAAACTCACAAAAATTGGACACTTTCTGTACACAAATAAACTCAAAAAATAGATCCTACAAAATCAAAGAAAACAACTGTCACCACCTACCTTACACCTAAACATAATAATATACTAGCATACACAAATAAACAGAAAGCACACGCCTTTAAATAACAACTCCAAAAAATATTCAAGACAGCAGACGACTCAAACATGGACAGCCACTTCATAAGCATAGTAAACAATTATATTAGAACTAGTCGTAAAATATATATACATCACACTTCACTAAAGACACTCAACGCAATAGCACAACAACAGAAGCGGAACATGACTACACAACAAAATAACTTATCAAACCCATCACAATAGCAGAAGTGCACGAAAATATAAGATCTTTGAAAAACAAAGTACCAGGACAAGACAAAATTCAAAACATATAACTCAAGAAAAGCCCTCAGAGATTATTAGAACACCTCACATCTTTATACAACGTATCTCTAAAAACAGGATACATACCAATCGCTTGAAAATAGACCGATGTTCTTATGTTCCAGAAGAAAGAAAAACCAGCGAATAACCCCCAAAACTACAGAACCACAAGTCTAACAAGTCTAGGAAACTATTTGAAAAAAAAATATATATATATAAATAATAGACCCATAAATTACTTTGAAACTAAATCAATACTCTGGGAAATACAAAATGGCTTCTGAAAACCAAGACAAGCAACAGATCATCTCAATGGCTAGTCTGAGTGGCAACAAACAAGGACCTTCCCCAGAAAACATATTAAAAATTTACACAAAATACATGAAAGCAGTCGTAGAATACGTTTGTATAAGATGGATAAATGTATCAAAAACACACATCAACAAACTACAGCAAATACAAAACTATATTTTAACGAAAGCATATAGAGTCCCAAGATCAACAATCTCAGTATTTCTACTCAACTATTCAAACATGCCAATACTATCAAACAGACTCCTGGATTACTTGCTTCTTTATTATAAGAAAAATATTAATAAAAATGAACTGATGAACAAACTAGAGTTACGTAATATATGATGAACCAAACCCTAAGTACCTCTCCCTTCTAAACATCATAAATAATAATCTTACAGTCCAAACAGTGGTAGGCTAACTGAATCCTAGACGCAAACGTAGCTGTATTTTAAAAGGGTTTTGTATGTAAAAATACGATTATGTGTGTATGTATCTGACTGCTAAGCGGAACTGTATTGTGAACACGGACTAGTAGTGCAATCATGCATAAGTGAAGCTAGTGAAAATATACAAGGTAATATTACCCCATGAATTGGACATGGCACGAAAAGGGCATGTTAATTAAAACTGCGGACAATGAACAAAATTTAACATACTGTGCGTAATGCAACAACAACGTAACAAGGGTTTTTACCTAGGATTCCGTCAGAGTGCGAATAAAATAACAATTCCTAGGAAGGAAGACGTCTACGCTGAACCTGATCCTCCCTGGTTCAAAACATGAACCGAATCCCGATGAAGATCATGATGAAATATTTCTCACAAAATTTTGTTTCATTGTTAATAAAATATTTCAGTGTTCGAAATTTAACATGCTATTACAAATGGATGATTAGATAGTTGTATAAAGGAAGAATGGATATATTATTTTAATGTTTATGTTTATGGTTGTTTGAAGTTAAACACAAACACAATAGGTTATCTGTGCTTTGCCCACCACAGGTATCAAAACATGGTTTCTAGCGTTGTAAGTCCGCAAACGTATCGCTGTGCCACTGGAGGGCAAATTATTTTAAGATTACTATGATTGGAGTTATAATATTTGTCTCAGTCTTTCATTCTTTTGTGTTTTATAAAACATTTTTACATGTTACATTTGTTTCCCCACTGTTTTTGTTGGTTATTGCTTAAAAAACTTTTTTTTCTATTCCTGACCCATCTTGTATTTCTGTGCCACATGTTTGCTTCTGTATAAATGTATACACATCAGTAGAATCTGATAAAAAATGCATCGTTATGAAATGGTTGACAATAAAAAAGGTCGTAAAAAGTTCGCCTAAAACATTTCATTTTTTTATAAAAAAAGAAAGCATTATTAGTTAACTATATACATAAGTAAATAAGAAGATGTTTTTTCGTAGACGCAATATTTTTGTTTTATATTCAATATGCTATACTGTTCATCTTTCATTTATTTTTCAATATTAAACCAATTTCTTTTAGTTTCAAATATTAATTTACTTGACTTAGTGACTGTAAATAAATGAGAGAAACTCAAAATTAAATTACAAATCGGCAAAGAGAAATGTTACCGTAAACAGCAAAGTTAATGTATTCTGACAATATACTATTTAATGTATTCTGACTACTAACAGGCAATACGCGTCTAGAGCTACTTTGTTAGCTGAAAATAAAAGTTTCTCTCATACAGTTCTACCGAACGAGATAGCTAGTTCAATATAAATACAGAATGAAAGATTTGAAAAGCTTGCATTTTTACAGCTAGAAATCTTAACACTTATCGGTTCATATACTTGTGATAGTTTCACATGACTCTTTTGTTTTTGCCTTGGAAAATGAAATTCTAGCTATAGTGAAAAAAGTAAGAATTCTTGACTTTGGAAAATTTATCCTTAGATTTACGAAATACTCTAAATTATGAAACATATAAAACTAGTATACACAATAAATATGAAAAATAAAATGTGTTTTGCTTATACAAGATGAATACAGAGATTATTAAAGGTGATCCATAAAATATATCAAACGTTTTGCCCCTCAGTGTCTCTGCGTAGTGGGTGAAGCACACATAACCCGTTGTGTAGTTTTGTACTTAACAACGACCGAATCAAATCCCCTTTCTTAATACATAAATATGACTTTGTTAGATAAAAGGGAAATTCAGTGAAAAAAATGAAATGTGACAAATAAAAACCATCTTTAAGAGAATAGGTCAACGATTTATTTTGGTTTTTATTTCTACATTGATATTGTTAGAGTATGTATACTTTATGCACGGCACAATCTTCACATTATTTGTACTAGGTGGTAGTCATGACGCCTCATTTGTTCGTCATGAAAATGTTTGCTCAGTGATGTATAAACTTTGTTATATAAGTCAAGAAACAACTTCCAATTATTTATAAGGTTAAATATAACGTTATAAAATTGAAAATATGCGTACATATGTACATATGTGTTTAGTTAAGCTTACTTTGAATGTGTATATAAACATATATATATATATATATGTCCATAATGTTGATCAAACAAGAAAGGATGTCCAACTATCAAAATTGGATCGTCTTCACGAATTGACTTTATATTCATATATGATTAAAATATATACTTAGAAATAATTTTGGCACTTATTGAATTACTCTTCTAAGAAACAATGTAAACATTTTATTTTCTTTACTACTTTCTTGGTTCTGTTAACCCACAGATGGCGTTTACTCCAGAGGTTATGAAAATAGATACTTTCTACAATAATGAATTATGTATGAAGATCGCAGCTGGATTTTGTAGCTTATAAAAGTTCGCTAATGCGCCGCGTACGATCAACTCCGACACCAATGTCCTGTGAATGTCGTTTTCTTGGCTTGTTGATGGTTGTTTTAGACAGAAAATCGAAACCTCATGAAAAGTTAGAAATATATCAAGCTCAACAAGCCCTTGGACCGATCAACCTGGGCTTATAACACATAAGTAATTCAAGCGTTGGAAGTTTGTGGCGTTTAATATTATACCCAGGTCTGTTTTTTTGATATATTACCTAATTTAGGAATAAGTAAGCCACGTCAGTAAAAACTGTAATAACGATTTTCGGAAGATAAAGTATATCATAAGCCTCATTCCTATAAACTTTAAACCGAGTGTTTAACAATGTCTTCAGTGGCATGCGACTTTCACGGTAACTTTATTAATGTTTGCTTTATGCAGCAATAATAAATATAAATATATGTTTTCCTAGCAGATCAACGTCGGTTTGGAATATTTTTACTTTTGACAGCATTCCAAGACTTTAAAATAGAAATGAAGTTACATTCTTATCCGATCTTTTAATGTTCGAAAATACAAATCAGTAGTGACAGATAACTACCCTGCCTTATTTACCTGAAAATGGCGAGTACCATAACATTTGTCACCACTAACATGAAAAACATCGTCTCTGATGTCTCTCATTTTCAAATATTCGTAACGCCTTTCTCATAAAAATCATTCAATCAATATAAGCTCAATCTAGCGCCGAATTTTATATTTATTTAATAGATAATATACCGTAGTTTTAGCTGATATATTTGTTAGGAAACCAAGCTTGCACGAGATTTCAGATGACTGGGGATATGAATAATAACACTTTTCGAGTAGTAATGTTTTAAAAATATAGTTCAGATTTCTGTAAAAGACACACCATTTTAACGTTTAGTAAAATGCATTTTCAAACATTTTTCTTTTCAATTTTAATAATATATTATTCAATTAATGGGTAGATAATTGATTTGTGTTTATTTAGGACTTTTTTTTGTTCAAATAATTCAGGAATGTCGTGGAAATTAAACATCTTTATCATTAAACCATCATTATGTACGTTACTCTAAAATAAGATCGAAAATATTTATGTTTTCTCTTCATTAACACTTAGAGAATTATGATCTTATGAACTAACCTGCAAAATGCATTTGGACAGTTGTTAAACACGTAACAAGTCCCAGTTAGCACACTCTGAAAAGGCATCACTGTAAGAAAAAAATAAAGATGCACGCCAGAGAGAAATAAAAAGTGAATGATCAGTAGTGTCAAGTGTACCCCAACGTATTGACTTATGGGTATTTCGTACATAATATATTATAGGATGCTGAAAACGTGAAAATCGATATATATATATATATATATGAGATACTTTCAATACTTGATCACGCATGATATATTGGACGTGAGATCATTTAATAAAATCTGGAAATATAACATGTGAAGATTGACCACACGTGTAGTCAAATTGCATGTTAACTTGTTGTTATTGTGGAAAATTGTTGTAAATCAGTTTTGCCCAAATAATGATTATATAACATTCAAGAACTATCTTAGAACTGTTTGAACCGTCGAATGTCCATGGGCATTTAAATGAACATGCGTCACTGACCATGACGAAAATTAGGTTAACGTTTTAGAAAGGCTCGTCCAGGTCCTAGATCTTAACCCTATAGAATGTTTTGAAATCCTCCTGAATGAATTATTTTAAATGGCGTGAAGTCTTCCAGTCGTTATCAACTGAAACAGCCCTTAAAACAGTGATGAAGACAAATTTCATCAAAGACCTGTTTGTACCTAGCTTAAAACATACGATTATCGTCCATGTAATAAAGCTTGTTGTCAAACCTGCAAGTTCATAAAGACTACTGACTCATTTTCTGAGAAGTAAAATCAGAGAAACTTTATTTTTTGTAAAGAAATCACTTGTAGAACACAGAATATCATTTACCTTATACATTAAAAATTCCAGCACCAGTATGTAGGACATACCTAAACGACACTTAGCGAACATTTCACAACCATAAGCCTTCTGTTAACACCGAAAAAGATGTGTTGCTCAACACTTTAACCAACCCGTTCAGTCTATTAACGATGTTACTCTCAACGGAACTGAAACCAACTTTACAACTTAAGCTGATAGGGAAATACAAAAAACTTATTGGATTGCTAATCTAAATAGTGTCCAACCTAGTGGAATAAATCTAGACCCTGGAATCAGTGATCTCCGATCATTGGTTCGTTCTCTGTCAGAAAAATAGTTTTGCTTTTTCATCTAGTGTGAACTCGCAATGTTTACTCCCAATCTTTCTAATTCTTACTATTTATTTGTGATAATTTTCCATGTCTGCCTTTAAAAATTGATCTGCTTAATATTTTTTTCAGTCAATCTCCATGTGTCACCTTTATTATTTTAACAACACTCAAGTGTTTTTTTCTTGCCCATTTATAAAGTAAAACATCTCTAACTCCTTTTTACATAAGGCTCCCCCCCCAGTTCCATAACAGGATGTTATAACGCTAGACACGGGGTTTTGATACCCGTGGTGGGCACAGCACAGTTAGCTCATTCTGTAGCTTTCTGCTTAACTACAAACAAACATAACGCTCTCATATCCGACTGTTTTGCACCATAAATGAGACACACTTACAATAGTATATTGAAAAATATACAAAAACACTTCCTGGAAGCTCAGGTGATGTTCATGGCGTCACTCATCTTCCTTTATGTACTACTCAATCAGTTACACCACTATTTCCAGTTTGCCCCTAAAGAAGAAAGTTCCACCTTTCAAAAGCGCTCGGGTTATAAGGTTTTTATCGTTTTTTGTTAAGACTTTTTGAGCCTATATGTTTTTCTGACCTCATGAATATATTCGCACTAATATTTATTCACTCTGAGATCTGGAATAATATGAAAAAGATTAAAACATTAGATCAATTAAAATTAGATCAGTATTTCCCAAAGTGTGTGTGTCATTGTTCCGATTAAGCTGGTGGTGTGTCTTACAACATTCAATTAAGCTGTTGGTGTGCTTTAAAACCTTCCACTTTTCCATAACAGTTTTTAAGAAAACTAGCAAAGGTACCTCACGGGATGACATGACGGTGGCGCGTGTGCGTATTTCGCCGGCAGTAGTAAGGGTTTGTTCTGTTTTGAATTTTGCTCAAAGCTACGAGAGAGCTATCTGCGCTAGCTGTCCCTAATTTAGCAGTGAAGGAAGCTAGTCATCACCACCCACAGCCAACTCTAGGGCTACTCTTTCACCACCGTATAGTGGGATTGACCATCACTTTATAACATCTCCACGACTGAATGAGCGAGTATGTTTGGTGGAACGGGGATTCGAACCCGCGACCCTCAGGTTGCGAGCCAAGCACCCTAACCACTTGGCCACCGGGCGGTAGTAATAGTAAAATTCAAACGGTGTCAATCTCGTAAAAATGAGAAAATGAATAAAGTTAGAATTTTTAGAATCTCTCTCTTGGGCATACCCAAGTATCCATTACAAACAGACAGACACAAACTGCCTTATAATATGGATAAACAATTGTAATAAAATACGTTAGAATAACAAGTTCAATACAATAACCAAGTAAAAATCCAATCACAAGCTTTTCAGCTGATTGTTTTGTGTGTGCTACTTTATTTTCACTATGCTACATTTGGGAATCACTGTTTTATATAAGACTAAATATACTATTTGGAACGTGGAACATTTATTATTTGATGTTAAGATACAAAAGTAGACATAGGTGGTGTTCCAAAACAAGAAACTTCAGAGAATAGTCAAGAAATATAATTATTAAGCATTACATTAACAGTAGAAAAACGAGAGTTCCAAGACGCAGACTAAGTGTAAGCGTTGATTTTTGTTACTCTTCCATTGCAAATAAGATTTCGAAATTAAATTTCAATTTATTATATTTTTTATGGTTTTTGATTATTTGCTTTGCATTGTCTTATTAGTGAACAGTTATCATATCATTACTATATCATTTAGATGTTTTTGGTCTCATATCTACAAATTATCTTTTGATAAGTTACTAAATTCTTTTTTCATGGAACTCACATAGATACCTAGAAGTACAGGGCTTAGAAAGTAATACTAGAAATTGACGTGTGGGCTACTTCTTTCCACAGTTTTGAGCAGTAGCATAAGAACTATTTGTGCAATGGAAAAGTATCCGTACTACGTTCGGTATTAAACGTCACTTTCGTTTGTCGTCGGCTTCACGTTGAACCTATATTTGCGGCATTAAGGCCGTAACATAGATTCCAAATTTAAAGTCTGTGTTGATTTTTTTATCCGTTTACACTTGATTTTTAAAAGTTTTATCTGCATTTAGCTATCAAATTGCATCAAAATTGGTTTAGCGAGTTACTAGCAAAATACCTTGTGACTTGTATGATGTACTATCACCAACCTACTACGGATATGATCACAAAGTAACCATTAACATTTCATTCGTTCCCCAATTGATGAGCGGTAAGTTTACGGACTTACAACACTAAAATTCGGAGTTTGATTACCGTGGTGGCCACAGTGAAATAACCTATTGTGTAGCTTTGTGTTAAAAAGCAAAGAAGCATTTCAATCTACATCAACTGAGCTAGCATTGTTAAACAAAGTTCTCATTAGCATTTATTTCAATTTGCTTCCTCTAAGCTACTACCAAAAATTAAAAAATTCTCATTAGGAATACTATGTGCTTCTGTTAGTTTGCCACAGATGACCACTAAGTCCTAATTAATAATTCATTGAAATACCACGGATAATCCCAAAGTCCTCATTAACAATAATGTGCTTCAAATGAACTATTCTGAATAATAATCGTAAAGTCATCGTACACATCTATTTCAGAGCATCAGAAAGTCATAATAGTAGGGTTATGTACTTTAGTTAATGTACTGCGAATAAGCACAGAATTCTCATTAACATTACAGTTAGCATCCACTAAGCTTCCGCGAATAATCACGAAATCCTCATTAAAAGTGCTTCGCCTGATCACCAGACATAATCACAAAGTTCTTATTAATATTTCAATGTACTTACAATGAGCTACGAAAGAAAACTATGAAGTCCTCATTCACATTTATTTCAATGTGCTTTCACCGAGTCAAAAAGTATAGTCATAAAGTCGTCATTAAAACTGCTATATGATTTTATCGATCTACCACGTTTAATTATAATTTCCTCATGAACGTTTCAGTGTGTCTTCAATGATTCATCTCTAAGAAGCTATTAATTTCAGGTTCTTAATTTAAATGTGCTAATAAAACTCAGAATATACTTTTTCTCTGCTTAAAACTATCTAAAACTATCTTTTTTTGTACATATGTACATGTACTATGCATATATTTAGAGTATTTAACTTTTATGATCGAACTTTAACTCACATTCACTGCCAATCATAAAACTTTCTCACGACATATAAACGAAAACTTTCAAATTAGATTTTATTAACTGTTTTTTTTTTAACTAAATAAAATTATACAAATTAAAGCTTGTAAATTAATATAACGTTTACGGCTAACTAGATAGAAAAAATGTTTTATAAAAGTTGAATCTTTTTGTAAAGATATCTGTGGCCAGAAAAAATAACATTTTTTATAAAAAAAAATCCAATCTTGCTTAGTTAGGGTGGTAGATGCTTTAACCATATTAATCTGTCTCATCTCAAATTGTGTGATTTCAGCCGTAACTCCATAGATTATTAAGGATGAGATTTGGCAGGACTTTTGAGTTATACCAATGAGCTTGTAAAACGCATGACACATTCATTGTCAGAGTGTGTTTTGCAACGACGACTTTAAACGCTTTACCAATAACATGGTTACTTACAAGTCATTATAAGTGTTTTCTTTCAATTGTTCCATTAACTCCTTGTATAAATAAGCGCTGTTTTTCGAAGCGTTGTACCAAAATATTAATTAGTTTGAGAAATTACTAGAAATAATACTCTCCCCACTACTACTGAGCCCTAAACTAAAATTTTAACAGTTCACTACAGGAATGGGTCTATCGCTCCAGAAATGTAAGGTTGCTAATAGCTTGTTTTCTACTTTTGTGATATTTATATGATTTTTTTTTGTAATAATTGCATTAAAGGAAGCTCTTGAATATAATAAGTATAAAGAAATGATAATATTTCTGAAATAAGAAAAATACTTCAGGATCTATGTGATTCCAACAAATGTCATCGCAGTAATCTATTTGTAAAAGTACACGATATTATTAACCACCAAAAGCACATGAATGCCCATATTAGTTGAATTACCAGCATGTGACGTTTTACACTAAATAATGTCAGTTGTCGCACGTCCAACATATTCTTTTGCAAAGCAAAAATACCCAAAGGTGTTAAAAAATATTTAAGAATTTTTTTTTAATACTCAACTATGAATGTTTTTATATTGTTGTCCTTCGGGTAAAAATAATCTTACATTGTGTACTATCAAACTAAACTGTAAGGAATGCAAAATTTCAGTTATATTAATAATGAAAAAAAAAACAGGCGAATCATTCCTAATTTAAACAAGTGAAGAAAAAACTTCTCAAACAAGGAAATAAATGTAGGAATGGCTAATATCAGTCCTACACAAACAATGCAAAGAAGATAGTAGGGATGGTATTTGCATCATCCCTACATATTAGCATAGGAACACAGTGTAGTATAATGTTAACAAACAAAAAATAGGATAAATTAAACTCAATTGTGATTGAACAGTTATTATATTACTATATGTTAATTTTTGCCTACGCTATTATGTAGGGATGATGCAAATGTCAATCACTACTGGCTTGTTTACATTTGTTTTTGAAGGATTGACATCAGCCATCCTTATATTTACTTTCTTTTTGAAAAGTTTTTCTTTACTTGTTTGCTTGTTTTTTAATGCAGTATTTCAATAAACATAAGAAAGTTGTTTTTATAACCATGCTCTAAGTTTAATGAGGTTCCAACTGTATTATTTATTGTTTATCAAGTACTGGCTGCTAAGTGCCTGTTTCACCCTGTATTTAAGCTTTTTGAAAGAACATTATAGTTCTGTAAAAATGTTAGCTTCAAGAGGTAATAATAACATAGTTTACATTAGAATTTTGATTTTTTTTATTTACTACTAGTTAATGATAGTTATAAAAGCGGATACTCCGTTTGAAACTATATCACCTCGACTTTTTTTCTATGATACTTACAGGCATTGCCAGAACCTGTGACTCAGTCATTACATAGATATTGTTATAAAAGGAAACACTGTATAGTATTGTAAAGTTCTGATGACCTGTTGAGGAGATATTTAAAATACCATTTCGATGAACAATCTGAATCATCCCTACATAGACAGTGCTACCGCCTGCCTGATCTTTATTCCTATAATAAAATGTGGGTAGTTACAATGCTACAGGCCAGATTATGCAAATTCTAACCACGCTGATTTCACAAAAAACTGGCAGACAGCTGTCAGAACAAATCTGTATTTTATAAAGTGTTGATTCATGAAAAATCCACTCATCAAAATTGATTTTTTTTTATGATGCGCTATTTTATCATCATGTCAAACTCAAGATACCTTTATGTTCTACTGCGGTTTTAAAGTGTGGATATTGATATTCAAATATCACAAACTTTCAAACATGTTTTCTAATGGAAAATGACAAATGCAAGTGTGTCAACACATTTTGTTAGATAATCTTTTAGCTACTGATTTACTATGAAAACAGATTGGTCGAAGAAAAATATATAATAAAAAAGTATGGAAAAGCACACTTTCAATAAGAAGGGAATTTTCAATCTGAACAGCACCTTAGATGCACGTAAGTTGAAAGACTGAACTGCCAATTCAGAGACACCAAGGATTCAGGTATAGTAGTCCCTAATTATAGATTAATGACCAGGTGGAAGATAGCCAACCAGTTGCACCCGATCTCAAACGAGATTTATTCAGGTCTTTCAATCGAAAACGGAACTGAGAAGAAAGACTAGGCTCTGAAAAATAATCATGTTTCTCGAATTATGGCTTATCTTCTTTCATGTAATATGTTTCCTAGATCTTATACACTTGAGTGATTATAATATTGCTTTGACTTTATTTCTTGAAACAGTACCAGTTATATTACATTTATTGGCAGTTTTTTTTTTTTTGCAAATTTAAGTCTAAGTCGTAAAAACATTAAGGGGAATGTCTAATTGATACTTTATGAGTGAGATAATTTCTAATTGTGACATTTGTTTTTACAGTTTGACTTAAGATTATGAAATTTTATTAAAAGAAAATACATTATACTATCTATATTGTTCTCCATTTCTGTGTACAACTAATCAAGATCGTAAATTGAATAAGTTCCGTATTCTTCCACACGGCCAGACGTTGTTGAATAAATCAGATGAAACTATGAAAAATCAAGTTGTAAACTTTGTGTTATTAAGAACAGAATTTTAAGAAATAGCTTTAATTTTGAGTTACCTATACTAAAACAATGGAACTTAATTACAAGTTGGTTTGGGTTTAGAATTTTCATAAACCTATTATTGTGTCATAGCAATTTAAGAAAATGAATTATTTTGAATTGTAATTTCGTAATTTTGAAATTCACGATGTTAGAAAAACACGTAGGTTCAAGAGGTCTTAACATAAAACGAAAACATCCTATAACCCGAGCGCTTTTGAAATGTGGAGCTTTCTTCTTCTTTCCCAGTTTGCCCCTGAAGAAGAAAGGTACACCTTTCGAAAGCTCTCGGGTTATAGGGTTTTTATTCATACATTACTAATAGGTTGACGAATATCAGGTTCTTCTTAATTACAGTAATAATGTTTATTTATTTATTTATGATGCAAACGGATACGTTTAAAGGATAACGTATTTTGAACAGCAAAGATCATATTTCAAAACGTATATCAAGTAGTGGCTCTAAATATGATAAACTAAGAAATCAGACATTAAAGAAACATTGTTTTAATGTAATATCTGTATGGTTTTAGGGAACGTCGCTCAGGTGAATCACATAAAGAAATTATGGAAAGCATAAAGGCTATAAACATGAGTGTCCTGGAATACCACTAGCTTCAAAGGTTGATAACTGTATCACAATACATCAAATGCTTTTCTATTGAGCTTGTAATATGTACTTCCTTACGGATAGTTTGATTATCTCGCAATAAGATGCAGCTTATTTAGTTGAAATCACAATACGTAGATACAACACTATAATAAACTAATGATTTTTGTATTACTTAACATTTTAATTGTGGCGTTGTGAATATAATAAATTAAAATGTTTTCCGAATTGTAGCCCTAATTGGTCAAAAATAATTGAACGTTTTGTTTAATAGCCACTAAGGATCACATTAGACTGTGTTGAAACGTTTGAATTAATTAAGCCAATTTTATATTCACAATAAAGGAGCGGCACTTGTTCAGCAAACTAGGTTTTTTTTTTCCTTCCTGAACGAGTTCCTTGATCACATCAAAGAAAGAGGGGGGAGGCACAAAAGTAATTATCAATAACTCCTGATTAAATGTAAGCTAACATGCGTTGTTGTTGACGAGGTCAGTAGGCGGTTTAGATATTGGCTATTTTTTACTCATTTAAGTTTAAGATACTATAGTAAAGTATCTAAAACACACAATCTTCCGTAAAATTCGGTTTTGTATTAGCAAAAATCTGCACTACAGGTAATCGAACCCCGGATTTTAGCGTTGGAAGTCCATAACCTCACCGCTGATCCTCCTAGGGACCAGTAACATTCAAACTATTAACCATTTTAATAGAGATTATATATTTTTTAAGTATTTGTTTATATCTGAATAAAAAAATTCCAAACACCAAATTAATATTTAAACGTGAACAAAATACTAAGTTCTAATATTTTTAATACGCTGGTATAGAATCCATATTTCCAGAAAGCCAACACTTTCCGGATAACTTGTTAATTCAGACAAATGTGCACCAGATTTACTTAAAACGGTTTAATCTAAATTTTTACAGTAATTCGATTACGAAATTACTTGCAGAAAATATATCCTTCCAATAATAAAAAGTTGAAGATAAAGAATAATTTTTATTTCATTGATATTCCAGGAAAATAACACATTTGAATTACGTTTCCACTTTTAACTACTGCAATTCACATTCATAATAAACCTAAAAGGAAATAGAAAAATTTTGAAATAAAAGTAATATAATATCCATAACTTCAGATTAAGTATCTGTAGGTATATTGTTTTTAGTTTAATAAATATCAATTAAGAGCTAATAACGATCCTGTGTTGTTCATAGTGTTTGTTTGAAATTAAGCACAAAACTACACAATAGGCTATCTGTGCTCTGCTCACTACGGGTATCGAAACCCGGATTCTAGTGTTGTAAGTTTGCAGACATTCCGCTGTGCCACTGGAGGGCGTTCATAGTGTTACTCGTCCTTTGTTTGCACAGAATTTGTTTGATTTAACTTCATAAAAATAAAAGAGTTCGTGTCATTGTGACCACAAAGCTCATCTGATGTAATTACACATGTATTACTTAAATGTAAAAATGTAATCTTGCAGAAGAATCACATAACTTACATGTCGTGTATAGAGTGGAGAATAAAGCTTCCTATTAATCGTATAGTTGCTATAATGAAGCTTAACTCAGTTCCTCCTCTTTCTTCTTCCAGTTTTCTAATCTTGTATTGACCTCACAACACAAAAACACCCCGTTTTTTTATCACGATTAAACTATCTTGGTAGCACAGTGATTACTAAACCTTTTGCTCTAAATTATCAACGATATGGTTGTAGAATGTATCGTTTTCACACGATCATATTCCCTACTATATATGAATAAAATAACCTATTTTTTGTTTGATAAGGAGTTCAGAGCTGTTAAACATTTCTATTGGTTGCACGAGACATATCCACTACCTTAAAGTTTATACAATTGTAGTTTTAACAGTTATGTTTCAAGACCCATAGCTTAATTTATTTGCTAAAATGTTAAATTGGCTATAAAACTAGTCATATTCTACTATATATATATAAAGCCTAATTTATGGCCCTAATCACTAGTTAGTGGTTTATTGTTATTGCTAGGCTTAAAATCTAAGGCAGCTACAATTTTCCGTTGATTGCAATCTAGTAAATCTACATAAATTTTGTTTAAATATAAGCATGTTCTTTATAATTAGAAGTATATTTTATTTAGAAATTATAGAAATATTATTATATTGTAACTATACATTTGTTAGGAGCTTTCAAGTATCGGAAACTTTGATAATTGTAAAAAACGTAGATAAAGGAAAATCCTATAGTCAAAATAATCAAATTGTTTTGAGCAGTCAGTAAGCTTTTTTTAAGGCCTAATAAACTGTTATTTTTCCGCAAACTGAGTTTCCGTACTAATAAATTTGAAAAGTGGAGTCATTAGGATACTCATTTGAAGTAGTTCAAAATACTTTTACGTATATGTTTTATTAAGCAAATTTTATTGCTTCCTTATATATAGCTTCCTAAGAAACACATTTTCCCAAGATATAAAGAGCAAAATCAAGTGTTATATAGTTACGTGATCAGTCCTTTCACCTCTATTTATGTAAGCCTGACGTAATACTCGTGCTATTTGCATCTTGTGTAAGCCACTTTTTCTAAACAGTCACAAAAATGAATTATCAGCTTGAAATGCTGAGTAACACTACTATGACATGGTTTGTTTCTTATTGCAAAGCTACACTATCACAATTGTCCTTCTGCGCTCTGTTCGCCGATGGGAATTGAGTCCCAGATTTTTGCGCTATAAATCCGTAAACTTACCGCTGACTTACCGGGGGGACACGCTACGGTGAATTTACATGACATAAGAATTTAACCCATTCACTAAGACATTTAACAACGGAAATGTATATATATAACTGTACTTTTAAAGAGAACAGTGAAATACGTTGATAAATTAACTTAAAACTCGTGAGTAACGCATCGTAACATCTCCGTATGAATGCAAGGATGCTTTATCAACGGCGGACAATAATCTTCCGGAGTGGGTTACACGCACCTTCCGTCAAGATAAGCTACAGCTACGGTGAAGAGAAGTAGGCTTTGGTTTAAGTTATCGAATGGAGATAAGTTAAATAATTTATTAAAGTGTAAGTGTGTACAACCACCTATTATTTGAAAATAAAGTATTTATTGTTAGTTACACTTTGCACGTTTCTATAGAAGTTCCTGCATGCTAATGACTATACAAGAACTAGCTGTAACGTTTTAAAACAGCAACTGTAATATTTATATGTAATACTGTAATATCGCAAAGTATTGAATGTAGCAAAGTACACACTACAACAACACATCTTTAAAACCTATAAGCAGTATCTGTAACATCTATAACTACTAACTGTACTACGTAATAGCATTAACAGAAACATCTACAACTACTAACTGTGAAATCAACAAGTACTAACTGTAACACCTGCAGTTACTAACAGAAACATCTTGAAGTACTGACACCATCATCATCAAGTGTTAACTTGAGAATTTCAAACAAAGTTTCCTGACTCATTTTCTAACTCTAGATTTTTGAGTCGAAAAGAGATTTAATTATATAACAAAGAGGTTTGTAAATTTTTAGAATTTCCTTTTACGTGATGTATTTGTGGCATCTTCAATAAATCTTTGCTTTAAAAAGCAGTAAAGAGTATGTGGGTTGAGTAACATGTCCCATGTAGGAATGCTGTTTGAAACCAAAACAAGTTGTAGTTACTTAAAAGTAAGGTCCTGTATTAAAACATTTTCCTCCAAAAATATAATGGCTGGCATAATAAAATAAAAAATGCTTCATGTAGAAATAGCGTCTGCTTTTCCTGAAACGCTTCTTAGGAAAATTGTGACATCTAACTATAAAGTTTGGTATCCGCAAAATAGTTTAAGTTGCCTAAGAATACGGTCTGACATTAGAAATATATTTTCTCTTCTATATAAGCAGTGCATGTATAACGTCCACACAGTTTTTCTCCTTATAGGAATACGACCTGATATTAGAAATATGTTTTCTCTTCTATATACTATATAAGCAGTGCATGTATAACGTCCACACAGTTTTTCTCCTTATAGGAATACGACCTGATATTAGAAATATGTTTTCTCTTCTATATACGATATAAGCATGGTATGTCTAACGTCCACACAGTTTTTCTCCTTATAGGAATACGATCTGATATTAGAAATATGTTTTCTCTTCTATATAAGCATGGTATGTATAACGTCCACACAGTTTTTCTCCTTATAGGAATACGGTCTGATAACACAGTTTTTCTCCTTATAGGAATACGGTCTGATATTAGAAATATATTTTCTCTTCTATATAAACATGGTATGTCTAACGTCCACACAATTTTGTCCTTATAGGAATGAAGTCTAAAGTCCTCCATAGTGCGTTGCTGTTCCCTGGTTATAGTGTCTGGTATCCATAATAGCTTTTGTTTAATATAACTAATATTTTCCAATGATAACAATATGATATTTTTAAGCCTAACGTTAACATGTGTAATAATTAGCTCAGCTACAATATAGTATACATGACTAGTGTTTTCATGCATTAAATAAATTCCTTGTAGTAAATATTTCAATTACAGTACTTTGTTAGTTTTCTGTTTTTATGATATACTTACCGACCCAGCTGCTCAGTGAATATAATGATAAATGTTAGCTTGGTTTTCAATAATTGGCTACATATCTTTTTTTTATAATTTATTACTATTACGTAAACTGATATTACATTAGAATAAATTAATGGCGTAATATGCCTATTCATCAGATTTTAGTAGTTAGAGTAAACGGAAAGTTTTAAAACAGTATTAGGTAAACGAAACTCGATTTGTTGGTCTGGTAAGAAAAACATTACCTGATACTATAGATAGCAATCCTCGTATCGAAACTCTGCATTCCTAAAAAAAATATGATATATTGATACTTATGTTTTACTTGTTCATTATTTATTACATTAACATTTTAGGGGTTTGTTTAGCGTTTTTTAGCAGAATAGTTTTTTCACAGTTATTCTTATATAGTTTTATTATACTATTAAAATCATATGGTCCCACAGTGTCTTCTATACCGTTTTTAATTTGATTGAAAATATTCAATACGGTAGGTGTCGCTAATACAAAGCCCTACAAACAAATGACCAGACGATGATGACCTTGTCGAAACGTTGTACATTTGCTGTTATGTTAAACTTATATTAAAGTTTCTCTTCATTACCCATTCAAGCCGTCTCCAACCATTATTAGTCTCAAAGTGGGTTCCTCGCCATCGAAAATGACCAGACGGTATCAACTTAAAAATATCGTTCTAAAATAGTCGGGACAGGCATGACCTGGTGGTTAGGGTGCTCGGCACATGATTTACAGGTTGCGGTATCGAAACCACTGCCGAATACACTCGCCCTTTCAGCTGTAGGGCAGTTATAACGTAACCGTCAGTCCTACTATTTGCTGGTAAAAAAGCAGCAGAGAGAATACGCGTTATTTTATTCCCTGCTATCAATATTTTTAATGAAAAGGCTTTAAAAATATTTTAAAATAAATTTATAAAAATCTCACTTAAGAATTTCATTTTATTAACACTTGTAAAAAAAAAAAAGAAACAAGAGCTATAAACAGCGCAAATAGCGTGAAAAAGGGCAGACATTTTTACCAAAACTTGATTTTTAGTGCAGTTATTTTTGTAATGTAAAAAATGACTTAATAGACCATCATCCTTGGTAAATGTAACATCGCATGTCTTTCAAACTTCATTGTAATGTTGGTTTCTTTAAATGTTTGGTAGATATTATAGTAGTACTATATTTATTTTTATTATGTACACACTAGGTAAAATCACTATAGTCATGGTTTACGTTGCTGAGATGAAAAAATTTGCCAGATGTTAGCAAAAACATTGTAAACTATGATTAATTCTACTTGTCAGAGTAAAATTATAATTTCGAAGTTAAATTTTAAAAACACATATTACCGTAAAAATTCTGGTCTATATGTTAACATTGTCAAGTAAATTAAATTTTTCCTGCTTTATTAATTTCTTACAGGAAAATACCTCAGAAATGGGTAAATGAAAGGCAACTATATTTACAAAGTAGTGTTGAATTAATTGCTTTAAAATTTTCAGACTTTACCACTTAGATCGTCCAAAAATGTCTTTGATTCTAATGATAAACATACTGATAACCTTTTGGTTTCTCACATCCATTAAACCAAAGGCCCGGTATGACCAGATGGTTAGGGCGCTCGCCTCGCAAACTGCGAGTGACGGTCAATCCAACTATTCGTTGGTAAAAGAAGTAGGCGGTGGGTGGTGATGACTAGCTGCCTTCCCTCTAGTCTTATACTGCTAAATTAGGGACGGCTAGCGCAGATAGCCCTCGTGTAACTTTGCGCGAAATTCAAAACAAACAATTAAATGAAAATAGTACTAAGAGAAGAAAGTTTTATAACTGCTATTGAGTTGTAGGCCTGTTGAAAAAAAATATAATTATCTGCGTAGGGCGATTTAAAGCACGTTATCATAATATGTTCAGGCTTAACATCACATGCAAAGTGTTAAAAACAATTTCTTATGATAAAACTTCAGCATCTAATTTTTATTGTACCTTTATTACACCATGGATATAAAATAGAAAGATAAATTTTGCTTTCATGTCAACTCACGTTCACAATGGAGAAAAACAAAACGGTAAGTAGATAGATATATTTATAGACATCTGCGCATGATATTGCATAACTAAACACCAGATTATGGTCAACCCGAGAGAAAAAAATAGAAAACGACATTAAAAGAGTCCCACAATATGTAGGACATAGAGAGGATCGGCAGCACACTGAACGATGAAGGTGTGTTTCTACGTCAGAGTCATTTAGGATAACTAAATTTTATGTAGCCCACAATATGTAAGACATAGAGAGGATCGGCAGCACACTGAACGATGAAGGTGTGTTTCTACGTCAGAGTCATTTAGGATAACTAAATTTTATGTAGCCCACAATATGTAGGGCATAGAGAGGATCGGCAGTACACGGAAGGATGGAAGTGTGTTTCTACGTCAGAGTCATTTAGGATAACTAAATTTTATGTAGCCCACAATATGTAGGACATAGAGAGGATCGGCAGCACACGGAACAATGAAGGTGTGTTTCTACGTCAGAGTCATTTAGGATAATTAAATTTCATGTAGCTGATTAAACATAGCATATAATTGTGTAAACAGTTAAGTATATTAAAAACAATAAACTTCAGTAAAGTGTAGTCAATAGACGTACGTTTGTTGGTTGGGACTTTAAGAAAGACACATATCAACGTAAATTTCTCGAAGACGCCCAGAGTACTTTGAGTTTGTAGATTAAATGAAACAATTGCGAAGTAAACTTATCTATGCAGCACTCATTTTGATTTATTTCAATTTTCATTTTAGGAAACTAAAATGTTTCAACTATTGATGTTACACAAATGTAACTTCATGTTAACTATAACTGAATCTGAGCTAAATAGCGAGATGCGCAGCTAAAAAGTCTATAGGTATGAAATTAATTTTTCAGCTAAAATCACTAGACACAGAACGGATACTCATTCTATTTTAATAAATTGTACATAGTCATTAATTCAATTTAGTTTTTCAGATTCAACTATACAATGAACTTATAATAAACAATTTAGTTTAGTTACAATTACAATACATAAAAAATAGTCATCTTTAAATTCTCGGCCTTACAGTCAATGTTAAATTATTGCTCTAAATGCATTTGTAATTTTTCTAACGGAAGCAAAAACATACAAATAGATCACACTTACGTTTCATTTCATCATCCATTTAAGCTAATTATTCAAACTTACTTGTGACACCAAGCAGAGGTTTGAATATGGCATATGACTACGTTTATATTGCAGTTGTGAAATACTCAAAACATTTTTGAAGTGTATTCTGATCTAAGACAAGACGTGTATCCTGATCTAAAACAAGTTGTTTACTCTAGTGCATAGTATAAATTTCAATGTCCAATAAATGTTATATTATTATGTAATAAACTTCATGATATTTGTCATAATTGGTTATCTTCGACAGTCTCGTACATTTTAAGATAATTTTCTTTTCTCACATGAAATTAGTTACGCAGAGTAATTTCTTCAAGCACTAACTTATACAGACAAATTATGATAACTATATAATGTCATTAATGACATAAAATATAAGTAGTGATACCAAAATGTATTCATAATTACTTATTGATTGATTGAGTTATATTGATAATTAATTACATTAGCCTGAATAGCTAAAATAATAAATTATTACAAATTTCGGCGCATGCTTACAAAGAGGTTTTTTTTTCCTTATTAAGGAAACGATAATTCACCAAGCATGTTATCAATAAATAATAATGATAATAATTCCTCCGTATAAAGAAGAAATAGTCATCCAACTATATATCTAATATCTTCGAATGTCTTATAAAATCACATGATATACCTTTAATGCCATTTCTATTAAATTACTGACTGTATTTTATAAGAACCGTGCAAACGTACTATAACTGTGTAGTTTACTTGATTATTTCGATTTAACTAAGTAAGCACTAAACGAGAGTATAATTTGTGAACTGATTGTGTCCAAAGTAAATAAATAATATATATATATATATACTTACGTTCCCTGGCGACTTTAAAGGGATCATCGCTATCTACTTCCTCTGGTATACTTTTCACTTTCATTCTTGACTGCCGGGGCATATCTTGCATATGCAGGAAGTAGATGAATGCCGTTTTCATCTCGCTGGTGCCAGGCGTGAATATGCCCCCTGTGCGTTGTACATATAAGAAAATGATAAATAGTTATATGTTAGTGTATATTGTATACAATTAGTAGTGTGTAGGGTCATAAAAGATTGTCATAATAGCCTCATTAGATGTTATGATTATGAAACACTAAAGTAAACAGCAAAGTTAACAGCTGATATAAGGACCCAAAGCTGTTATAGACCATTTCCAGTCCACATTTGTCAGCTATAAGAGTGTTTTTGGTGTGCAATCAGTTTTAATGTGCACCGCTTCATCATCAATGTTTAGTTTAAGTTGGGTCCCTGAATATTATATCTAATGGTATACATTTGTTGTATGAAATTGATTATATTAAAGAGTTTCAACGTGCACGTGCGACGTAGATGAATATTTTAGTGCTAAAACCTTACCTTAAATAACATATCTTCAGTTTAAAGTAAGCTTATAAAAATCTTAATTAGACAAATACATTTAAAGAGATCTTGGCATTAATACAAAACCTGGAATGACTTGGTGGTTAGGGCACTCGACTTACAAACTGCGAGGTCGTGGGCTCGAATTCCGTCACCGAATATACTCGCCTTTTCAGCTGTGGGACATTATAACGTTACAGTCAATTCCACCATTCGTTAGTAAAAGAGTAGACCAAAAATTGATAGTGGGTAGTGTTGAGTAGTTGCCTTCCCTTAAATCAAAATTAGGTACGGCTACCTCCGCACAAAATTCAGTAAACAAACAAATAAAAACTAATATAACCCGTTTTAAATCCACAATTTTCACTATAAAGCACAGTTCCTATACACCGCACATAGAGAAATGACCTTATTTAATAATTAAACTTGATAACATTATGTTCTGACACAATCTGTTTTCAACCTATAAAAAAAACTATATAAGAATTTTCTCTAAAGATGTGTTTTTATAATAGCTTAATATTGTGTTTCATAAATAACATAAGTGAATATCATAAATATTGTTAACTTGATAATCCTATGAAGTTGTTAATTCACTGGAGACGTGAAATTCATTTAATTGGAAATTGAATCCATGCTCTTACTTTCCAGGCAAGACTCAAACGTCATTAGTTTTTTGGTCGAATATTCGCCTCATTTTTAGGGCATTCCAATTATACTCTAATTCTCATAATCTTAAAAAATGCAATGCATAGATACTAATACTATTTATATAGCTTAGAAATCCTGCTAGTTTCTTTACTTAAAAACAATGAAGTAAAGACTAACATTAAAGGCATTTTAACCTCTTAGATGTGTTGCTTAACAAAAATAAAACTAGAAGAGCTCAAATCAAACTCTTTCTAAAGCATCAAGTCTATAGCGTATTAACTGATGTTCTTTATAAATTTCATATTATTCAAAAAGTTGATATGGCATTCAAGAGTTTAATGATAAACGTAATTATGAGACATGTAAACGTGACGTAATAAAAAAACTGACTTTGGAGTTAAACAAACTGTTGTCCCTGATTAATATTTCAATACGTTACCTTTTAAAGTTTATCTCTTATTTTCCTTTATCAATTAGATAAAAACAGACTATTGATTATTACAATTTAAACATTAACATGTGAGGGTCTATGAATTTACTTATGTTAAAAGCACTTTAAAAAGCGAAGGTATTAGAGTTTTGGGCCAATTATTATTATTTCAATAATATATATTTATCTGATATAGTGTGCTTGCTCTACTTGGTTTGAATATTGTAGTTATGCGTTGGCACGTTGGTTCCGTATCCTCTGGAACAAACAATAAAGAAACTTATGTCCAGAAATTGCTCTGATGAAATAATTAGTATATAGTATGAATATATCCGTAACATATCCTAACTTAAAAAAATTACATTCAATCTATACCTCAAAGTAATTTTATTCAACTGTTACATTAGAATAAACATGCGAAACGTTCATAATATTTGGTTAACGTGTACTTACTTCATGCATATATTCATTCCATCATTTCCTCAACAATAACTATATTAAACACTAAATAAGATAGTTAACCCTAAAATCAGAAACGAAATTCCTTAACATTTGCACTTAAGTAAGAAGTATACAAGTGTAGTACCTGGTAAAGATTATGAACGAATATTATAAAACTACTATGTTCACTGCACAGCCTAATAGGTTAAACTTGTTACCTATATCATCCAATCTATTTTAATTTGAAATTATATTTGCCCTTTATGGTATTCAACATGTTTCTTTAAGTATTATGTAAAATGTTTAAGCATTAAGTAGATTTAAATTCCAAACATTATATTATTATCACAAGATCTTATAGGTTTTATGAAAGTTAATACTTTCCGTAAATATGCTTAGCGAGATGTCAAAATGTAGTGCTTAAGATGCTAATACTTATCCAGAATTGGCATGTTTCTATGATATATTCCTGATATAAGGTATTCCACTGAGGCATTGTTTTTGTTACATTCTGTATATTTAGGGAGTTGTTTTTAGAATCTGCAACATTACTTTTCAATACAACACAAGTCTTAAGTCATAATAATAAGTTAAATACTTATGTTAAAGGGGGAAACATTAAGAAACATCTTTATCATATAGTTAATTTTCCATTTTCTCTGGGTTTTTTTTTACTTCCAAAATACTCTAATTTTAGAACAGTAAGTACTGGCTGTTCATTTGCGCATTTTTTTACGGTGACCCGTAATCCTCCATAGAATTTGTAGTCTTTAATGTAAGTACCAGCTCCAACTCTTAACTGAAGCAGCTTTCGTTAAAAACTTCGTTCTATTACCTGTTACATCTTTTTTTTGTATCATACCTTAGTTATAATGCACTTTTTGTAAGCTAAACATGTTTTAATATTTCGTTTTAAAAGGTTGGTGTCCTCTTGTGGCTCAGCGGTAAGTCTGTGGACTTGTATAGCTAAAAGTTGGGCACAGAACAGATAGTTCATTGTGTAGCTTTGCGCTTAACAACAAAAACAAATAAAAAGGACTTAATTTAGACTTTCATTAAAACTGTGTTTGTCGGTGGAGTGCGATACCTCTTTCAAACGTTTCAGAAACTTCTAGGTTTACTTGACTTCTTTCTGGACATGTTGCAAATACATAAGCTTTAAGTTATGTCTATTTCGATAAAACACACAAAAATATCAACAACATACATTCGCCATTTTTTATGAAAGAAACAAAGACAAACGAAACTTTGTCAATATACACATTATAATCAGCAACTAATAAATGTCGTTTCGATTATTACACTTTAATGTAGGTAGCAGCTTCACCTCTCAATCGGCATAGCTTTCGTTAATAATTTAGTTCTATCACCTGTTACGTCTTATACCTGTATCATGGTTTGATAAAAAGCACTTTTTTGTAAGTTAAACATGTGTTAGTATTTCGTTCCAAAAGTCTAGCTTATATTCCATGTTCATTAAATCTGTATTTGTCGGTTGAATGCTATACAACCTAGAGTTCTGATGACAGCTGTTTTAAACGTCTCCCACAACCTTTATATCTACTTGGTCTCTTTCGACGAATTTCAGGGCCTTTATTAATGTTAAACTCAAGTCGAGAGAAAAACAATCTAAGTAAGAAATAACTGGAGGTGACGGCATATTTAAATGTAAACTTGGGTTAAAAAGAAATAAAGTATGCATCATCTCTTATAATAGAATAATAATATCTTTGATTACCTTAACAGAAAACAAACAAAGAATTGTGAGATTAGTTTTATCCTACCTATAGGTATTTCGTCTCCCAAACTCCGAGAAAAATGTAATACCAACGTTAAGTATAAGAAAATTGTTGCCATCATCATGCAATCAAAGGTTGTTAGAGAGGAAGCATGATGGAACCTATGCCTTTGACACACGCTCAGGATTTTTCAAACTTTGCTTGACGCAGTGTCCCCACTGTGTTTCGGAGAAGGCTCTGAGTTTCGCCGGGACTAATCTCGTACATCGGCAATATTCCGTGTAGGCTGGTCGGCAGGAGCTACCAACGCGATATATCTGCGCGTGCGTGATGGATGCTCATCACGAAGTCACTGGTAGTGGCTTCTGCCGACAGTACGTCTCCTGATGGGTGGGTTTATGTTTGATTTATGAAATGGCTAGCACTGTTTATTAAGCTTTTTTTTCAAGCATCCACTACAATTGTTTTATTACACATTATCCTCTTCACGCCTTAAGATGCTCTCGACATTTTCATGATCTTGGTAGAACTTTCTACAAACATCTCATAAGACGGACAAGAACTCTTATTTTTACCTTATTCAAATAAATATTTCAAAAAAAATCTTCACTGTCGTTTTTTTTTATTGTTGTCGAGATCTGAACAGCATAATATCCATAACTAACTACTCAATACGATTATGTATATGACACTTTCTAATATAACTATTTTTACTATAGAAATCAACTAGATGAGTTGTATCTTCCGTTTATCTGAATTTCCTTGTTGAGTTTACCTTCTTAACTTAAAACTTTGACAGTTGTTCTTTATTTTGTGAAAGGATTCAATGGATGTTGAAACTTAAATATACATATCGTTCACATACCTTCGAAGATGTTTCATGTGAAAGAAACTGAAAGCGTAATGTCCGTAGTAGTCTTTACTTTTAGCAGTGTGAATATACAGAGAGATGAGTACATTATATTGAAATAATATAAAATATGTAAATCAGCAAGCCACATAAAAACAAAAACCAATTTTAAAGTTGCGGTGCAACGGCATGAATCAGAGCTGCATTTTAACTTTGTTTGCAGTTACGTAGGTAGTGTGATGCCACCAGAAATTGATCGCTTTTTGGAAGGGTATGTAACAGGCCTTTCCGACGCAACATATTCATACACTCAGATCAGAAAAATGTGTTCAGATCGGAGATATAGAATTTACAAGACGGGTATATTTTTTGTACTTAATTACATTGGGAATCAAAAAAAGATGGATCAACTTGGGGCACCAGGACCATCCAGAAAGAGACCTGCAATAAATCATACGCCATGGTAAGCAAAGTGCGGCGTTTTGTAACAGGTGATACTACACAAATAGAAATGCCAATGACAAAAGCCACCTACTTGTCCCAGGTAACGTTACAAAACATAATATAGAAGTATCTCTGTCTGGAAGAGCAATACAAGTTACGTGAGCACAACTAGTTCCCACGGCATATCTGTTCAACAGTCTCATACTTCAAGCAGTTAGTGACTGAAACGGGCATTCATGCTATTCGATACGAAGATGTATCGAACAAGTCGACTATTGATTTATGTGGGTTCGTACTGGTGAAATGGATCCTGGAAACCGTCGTCCTCGCGCAATAGATGGCTTATGGAAAGCAAACAGGGAGCAGTGTTGTACTATTGACAAAACAGCTTTATGACGGAGCTATTTCGAATGGAAATTACAATGCAGACCTATTGTGAAGAATTCGGCTGTCAGACAGAGCATAACTGGACGTTGTGATACGGAACGCAATACTGTAATGATTCTCTAAAATTGTTTTACAAAAACGTACTCAACCTCTGTAACAGATGAATAGAGTCATTTAAAATAAACAGAAAAAATAAGTCTCGGAAAAAGTTTTCCAACAACCACACATGATGAAACCTTCTGAATAACCTCACATATAGGGACGTAAGGTATGTCGCTATTACTTCAGTAATACGGCCATCACTATATATTAGCAGTTATGACGTGCTTCCATCAAAATAAATTAACATGTTATTTTTATGTGACCCCTAGCATAAGCAAACTGGAGAATGGATGCGAATGTGAATGAGCAAAACGTGACTTTAGTGTTTTGTTTTTGAAAAAGGTTATTCTAAGTTAAGCATTTTGAATTTCTTTATGGTTACAAAGAAGATATTTTAGGTAATTTCACTTTGTTGATTTCAAACAATAAGGTCTTCTAGACAGCCGAATATGGTGTAAAAGAATGACTAAGACATTCCTCTTCTAGTACCTACCATCATTTGCTCCATTGTCATAGGTAACTTAGGCATAGCTCACGGCTTTCGCAATCTCTTCCGTGAGTACTGAATGATGATTGAGGGTGATTTAAATCTAGTATTTATTTTAAATTGCAGTTGTGATGAGTTTCATCTAGGTTGTTTTCAATTTCACGCAAAGCTACACGAGGGCTATCTGCGCTAGATGTCTCTAATTTAGCAGTGATAGACTAGAAGGAATGTAGCTAGTTAACACCACCCACTACCAACTCTTGGGCTACTCTTTTACCAACGAATAGTGGGTCTGACTGTCACATTACAACGTCCCATAGCTGAAAGGGTGAGCATATTCGAACCTCCGACTCATAGATTGCAAATAGAGCGCCTTAGCCACTAGGCCATGCTGTTATGAGTTAGATGTAGAACATTTATCTCATCTTCGGAAACCGTTTTATTCAACCCTATATGTAAAATCACGCAACCTCAAGAATTCGATTTGTTCAGTATCTAAACAAGTCTATGTTTTATCTTTGTTTTAACTACAAATGACATTTACAATAAAAAAGGGTTAATTTTAAACTATTTTCTTCTTTTATGACATTTAGCTTAATCAGTGATAAACACAATCGTAACTGAGGTGGACGTTTTATCAAAACTTCCCCTAATTTTGTTATTACAGGTATTCCAGACATAAGTACAATACAATAAAATAATTTTCTCAACTAATGAATTTTTGCTAAAATGTACTATTACGTAAATTTTCGTTTAGTTAAAATAATTAATAATCAAAATGAACTTATCACTTAATCTACATTTCTTGATAGAAAAATGAGTAGATGTTCAAAAATTGTTTATTGTAACATCCTAGATTTTTTTTTTAACCAGTAGTGTCAGTGTGCTGGACTGTGTATCATCGAGTCTAATGATCAAGTACGCGTTATGCAGTTTAACAGTTTCAGGCTCGTTATAAAAGTGACAGTCAATTCGCTTAATAAATGCCTTTTAAACTGCAACTGATGCTGACTGTTTTCCCTCCATATGGTCAGTAGTTCTAAATTAGAATGGCGATGAACCATGGGGTCTCTGACATTGACGATTAATCCACAAGACACATGTACTTTTCTGTTTGAAAATAATGATTACCATACTCTTCTGTTCCGTAGCAAAAGCGGCTCCTTTTTATGCTTTCTTTAATATTTATTTATTTCTCTGTAGATTTATCAATTAGGTGACTGATTGCCATAAAGCTCCTTAATATTGTGCGCTCACGTAGATTGGGGTCTAGTGCATAATCTTCTAATCTTCTCTGGATAACCTCGGGGTTATGAGTCATACCATTGGTTCGTGCTGTGGTTGGAGTTTCTAAAATCAGCTGAACGTAATTACTATTTAAAAGAAATAAACAAAGGAAAGTTTGAGCACGAAACAACGAAGTATCCTTGTTGTCTTTTACAGTGTTAGTAATGCTAAACTTTTTGGTGATATTCCGTGTTAAAAAATTGTATTCAATGGTTGTGAAAGTGTAACAACAGATATATATTTAAAGGGAAAAGTAACAGTTTTATTGAAATTCGACACTGTTGGAGGTAGCACACTATTCTTTTATTGTCAATATTTCTGAAAATGAGAAAATTAGAATTAGGCCTGGAAATTCATCTCGCAGCCCTATTTATCAGGCAGATTCTTCATCTGACAAATATTACAAGTTTCATCTTTCACTTCATTGGTTTTTATAGAGGCGGTATTTAACATGATTCTTGATTATGCTATTTAAACTTTCAAACACAAGACTCGTTTTATCACACGTACCTAAATCTGCTACTTGTAGCAGCTAATGTTTACTCTTCGGCATCCTAAACAATCTCTAATTATTCTTTGGCAGGCGCTGAAGTTTTTGATTAGGCGTAAAAACTGATTATGCCCTATGAGGCTGGTTTTGTATCTGTATACATATAGGAAACTAGCAACACATATTCGGGATGAATTTCACTAAATTTATATGTTTATTCCTCTTGAGCTTTTTCTTTTTTGCTATATCTTTGTCTTATATGTGCAAATAAGGTCATTTTAGAGCTGAAGAATCGTACTGTAATGTTTTTTTTTATCATTTTTCGTGTTTGATTTGATTGTATTGAATTTTATGTTTCTTCTTTCTATCTTATTCTTCCTTAATAAACTTCCTCTTAATTTTAAATTTTGCCCATAGGACGCCTCGTCATTTTCACTCATATATAGTTTCATGAATGAAATACAGATCATAAATCATATTTATTGCATTCTGTTCCTGTAGATAGGATGTATATTATTTGGATGTGAATTGCTTTGTTTGTTTGAAGTTAAGCATAAAGCTACAAAATAGGCTATTTGCGCTCTGCCCACCACGGGTATCGAAACCCGGATTCTAGCGTTGTAACTCCGCAGACATACCGCTGTGCCACTGGGGGGGAGGGGCTTGGATGTGAAACGCAACATTTTTTGTAGAACTGTTATGTTTTGAATAATATATATAATGGCTAATTAAAGTTACCTATTTTCTTTGATGAAAATATTATATTTCTATATATTTGTTTTATAATGTATTTTCGAAAGATGCTATTTAACAAGTATATCATAGGAAATAACAATTTTGCAGCTTTCTTTTCAGTTTCAAAATGATCAAATAATGCGAAAATTTGAGGAATTGAAAGTATTTAATATTTTAGCATTACATAAGAACCATTTAAAACACGAATAATTAATATAGTTACAAATAAATAATCTCAAATTTTACAAAAAATGCTAGGCAGAAAAACAACAACAAAGCGTTTGATCTAATGTATTTCAAGTTTTGGTAAGATGATTCTGCATCTCTATCAACCCCACAAGACGGAATAAGTTTGCAATCCTTTTGCTGTTTAGATAAGTATTCATAAGTAGTGAAAAATTATTATCTCTGAATGTTTTTATCCTATAAAATTCAACACACCATGCAATACCACAAACTGTTGCAATTTTTTTTTAAACAAAGCTAAGTACAGAAAGTATTTTTTAAGTATTAAAATACTGAAATTAAAACATGTTATGAGATCAATTTATTATTGAAAATAATTAATATCAAAGTAAAGTATAAAATGCAACACAACTTAGAAAATATTATCCGTCTCGCTAAGTTTAAACTTCTTAATACAAATTTTATCAAACCCCACTTTCATTTCTACGTTTGCTTGAAAAATGTAGTTACAAAAGATGGAAATAGTTTCCACTTATCTAGTTGTTTTGTCATTTAATTCTAAAAAGCATTTTATACATGGGATTGAACTTTTATCCTAATTTCAAATTTTGTAGTTAATATATGATTAACTTTGTTAAGTATTCAAAATATTCAATCCACAAATACTATTAATCAAACCATAGAACAAGACGCATTTTCGGTATGTCTCCGGACTTACAACGCTAGAAACCGCGTTTCGATACCCGTGGTGGGCAAAGCACAGATAGCCAATTGTGTAACTTTGTGCTTAACTACAAACAAACAAACTCAGAACATGCTCGATACATAGCTTACTCAATATGAAAAGCTTAATTATGTATTATCACCATTCAGATAATTGATGTTTGTATTTAATTGTTTATTTTCATTATTTATCTCAAATTAATAGATGCATGTGAATTACTATTTATTTATCAAAAGTTCAAAGCAATTTATTTCTCTATTAAAATTTAAAATGAGATATATTATATGATGTAGACATTATGACTCATTAAAGTATACTTTTTGAGTGATTGTTTAGGTCAAATGAGTCATAACTTATCTATTAGTAATGCAAAATGTTCTTACAATTTGACTGCACAGATATAATTTTATTTATATATCTGTATATTTCAGAAACTGCGCGTCATTCTTTGAGGTTGTAGTTGAAATGGTTTTTTCTTTAAATGTGACATAGCTTTACTCCATAACTATATTTTCAAAGTCAATATTTTTCAAATAGCTTGTATATATTCTATTTATGTAACTATAATACCAGTGATATGACAAAGACACTCTAATTTGTGGGAACAGAATATGTCAAACTCTCCAAATTAGCTTGTTAGCCCAAATTCTCAAGTTTGTTATGTATTTTTATGTGATTTGAAAAACATACATATGATGACCTATAATCTGTATTAGGGACATTATACAACTTTTAGCCAGATTTTGGACCATTTCGAGTTGTTTTACATTTTGTATTCAAAATATGCCATATTAACATTCTACAAGGGCGTATCCTAAGGTTACTGTGCACTTTTGTCAGCAGTCTGGTTTTCACAGAATAAGCAGAAAAGATATATTGAATTGCATGTGAGAGTTTAGAACATATGTTCTCTAACTAGAAAAAATATAGGAACTAGCTAATTGTGTAAATGCAGCATAAAACATTTGTTTAACCATTCCTAATAGAAAAAAAGGTTAATGTATAAGATCCCATTATTTGCAAGATAATATAACACGCAATAAAACATGAAAGTTTGTATAAGCACCTCGAGTGACGAGTTTTTGAGTTATTAACATTGAAATTAAATTTCAGAAGACAGAGAGACTAGTAGTATATTTTAGTGGTAAAATTCTGTGTAATTACACGTAATGTTGTTGAAATTCAGCTGCATGAGAAAGTGTATAAGCAACGGTGAATTACTGGAAGGATATTTTGGAATAACGGATCTACTCCCTTAATGCAAAATACGGTTCTGCTTATAGAAAACGTCATATAAGTTGACGAACCTTGCTTTATACCTTTATGTAGCACGTTGCATGAGTTTCTCTTCTAGTGTTCTCTGTATTTTGGCTTAGTCATTTATCAATCTCAGTATCAATCTCTCGTTTTTCTCACATCCTCTTAAGATGAAAAAAAAAACACACACACAGAAGCAATGGATTTTTAGTGTAGTAGTCAATCTTTCAGGACTGATTTAACGAACCAAATTTCCTTTTCCTTGATGAAGGATACCACTTTTTTTGGCAAAAAGCTTCTATATATATATATATGTATCCCATATACTATTGCACCACACTTTCTTTCTTTCTCCCTCTTCAGAAAATAAAAAAGTGCTCTTACACTATAATTTATTTTGATTCAATGAACAATGAAAAAAAAAACATTTTTGTCCCTGTAGTAATATTCCCTGTTTTTAATATTCAAAGCCAATGAATGTTCGAAAGTCCATAATAGCAATTAAATATATAAGTTCATGAAAGTCATTTTTTAAACTTTCTCTACGGTGTAAGTTTGTTTTGGGGCTTCGCGCAATGATACTCGAGGACTATCTGAATTTGAAGTGATAGAGTATAGGCAATGCAACTGATCAACACCGCCCACAGCCATTTCTTGTTGAGCTATCTCTTTCACCAACGAAAAGTGGGATTGGCCTTATCATTATAACGTCCCCACTAAGTTATTCCAACGTGTTATTCTCATATCCTTTGTAACAGTAAAGTTCAAGAACAGCACTTAATCATTCTTTTCGTCACACGCAGTCTACTCTATATACTATAATTTCTTTTGAATAGATTGGTTAGGCTTAGATATATTGGTTAATTTATTTATCAAATTATCAATTAACTTCATTAATTTTATATCTCATAGCAAAAACATTTCAAACATTTTATATATTTCTACATTTTAGAACATCTTTATTGGTTCTAAACATATAATTTACAAACAGATGATAATGTTAGGATTTTAGCGGTTTTAATCATTATCCTAATATTGATAATTTAAAACTAAACTTTATGAAAGTATTGAAAAAATCTTAATCTCGGATTTATCAAACTTGTTTAAGCGCAAAGACATGCAATGATAAATGTGCGCTGTGTTCATCTTTAGTATCTAATCCCGATTTTTAACGTTTATAAGCTCTCATGCTTACACTTATCCACCAGGAGGCATTTAGTTTAACACAGAAATGCTTTAAAAATCTATTTAATTTGAATAATCAGAGTACTAATTACTATATTACTATTGTGTATCCTGTTGAATTGGAAATAAAACATATTACATTATGTAAACATCCGATATATTATTCAGATTTAGGCATAACATTATGCAATTGTTCTGTTGATATTTTTTATAAATGCCAATACTTTATTTCTACATATATTGACTTTTTAATCAAGTAGTATTACTCTTTCATATTTGACTATTTTATTCTATATTTCACAATTATATAGATACTGAATAACTTCAAACTGGGATCTATACCCAAATATAGTGGTTTTAAACCACATGATATACCAAAATATTTCAAAATACTTAATAATAACTATTATATAATGTCACTAAAGTTACGAAACAGTAAGACCTGAGTAGTTTGATGCAAGACTGTATAAATGAATAATCTTACTGCAAGTTATTTAAATTATGCCATGCCCGTTTTGGTTCACATTTTGTGCTGAAGTAATTTATGGTGACTATCACATTTATACAGCATTATAATTATTTGGGTGATATATTACATTTTCTGACTTTCAGGGGTTAATTTCAATTTGTCTTACTAGTGACATTTATTGACATAGATATCTTAGTTTTCATTATATTATTCATACAGTTATTTGACCATTGTGAGGACTAGAATCTTAACTTCAGGACACAGATTTTACTTATCACAGTCAATGGTCTGTCTTATAACCTGTTTCTATTCTTCTTAACTTTCTTTCATTCTTTTTATCATTAAGAAGTAGCAACTAACTATTCACAACTGGCTGTATGAGGTGGGTAAATAGTAGTTCTAAACGTGAAGCATTCTAGGTTTGAACACAAATATCTTCTCCTAATCTGTAGTTATATTTTTCGTTCTCAATTCATTTCGCTTACGAGACTTGCGAATAGATGATAAACGTGATATACAATGTATCTCCAAAGATGTGATACATCTAATACGTGTTTTATTTGGATATAATTCACCATTCTTGTTCTGAAATTTTATCCCTAACTATATTTGTCTATACTACATGAGCGAAATAATATATACAAATACTTTATTACAATCTTGAAAAACTTTTTTTGGCAATAAAACTGGAAATGAATTGAAAAGATGTTTAACACAGATATGGAAAGAGCTGAAGCCTAAAAAATGAGCATATATCTTTATATTATTTTAAATATCGAAATTTTTCGTGTCATTTATGATGTTTTTCTTCCTGTTCTCTTTCTTGCTTTCAAGCACAATGTCGTAAGAGTTTGTATATAGCTTACTATCTTCATCAGTTTATGATCTAATGTTACCAGGAATACTCTCAGAAACGTTCCCAAAATTTCAAATTGGAAAGAAAGGATACGTTTCTTCGTTAATAGGTAACGTCAACTTCATGTCGGATAAAACGTACTTTAGAAAGATGCAATGTACTTTTTCTGTAAAAGATTTGTAAAACAAAACAAAAAAATGTACACTATTAGGGATTAGTCCAAAGATATTCTAAACATCCCCTTAAAAACAAAATATAACTTTATTTCCTCAGCTCATACAAGTTTCCACCTGTGGGTACTAATACTTTGTTTGTAATTAAGCACAAAGCTACACAATGGACTACCTGTGCTCTGCCCACCACGGGTATCGAGACCCAGGTTCTATCGTTGCAAGTCCGCAGACATGCCGCTGTGCCACTGGGGGCAGGGTACTAATAAGAAAACACTAAAGTCCTTGAACTCTTCTGTTTTTATCTTCTTTATTATTTTCTACGGGTTTCATGCCTTCAATAGTCACTCTTCAAAAAGTCACGAAATTACAGCTTGACTCTGTAGTCACAAAACCGACAGAGTGGTTCAAGGATTGTAGTGTTTTGTTATATATAGGCGTATATAAAAGCATTTATTATGCAAAATTTAGAAATTTAAAAAATATAGACAGTCTTTTCAATGTAGATCTAAGCCAAATGTAACAGAAATTAACCTTTACTAAAGACAGAATTGCTTATTTTGTTGAGCAGCGTTAAAGAGTATTTGTGAAAACATAAAATACACAAGTAAGCGTGTTAATCTTTACGGTAATATCAATGAATAATTTTGTTGCCCGAAACATAAAAACTTAAATTGCTTCTTTAATTCAAAATACAAACAATTATTCTGAACTCGTACAACGTTAATTTGCGTTTCATGTTATTTTATCATTACAAAGCGTTGAATATCTTTCTATCGATTTCCTGGAGAAAACATGAAAATTAATCCAAAGTTGGTGTGACGATTAAGTTCAACTTCAATAATTAGTGTTGTGGTTTTCGCTGCTACAGGTTCGATTCTCCGTACGTGTTTCATATAGTAATGGCCCGGCATAGCCAGGTGGTTATGGCGCTCGACTCGCAATCTGCGGGTCGAGGGTTCGAATCCCCATCTCACCAAACATGCTCGCCCTTTCAGCCGTGGGAGCGTTATAATGTGCGGTCAATCCCACTATTCATTGGTAAAAAGAGTAGCCCAATAGTTGGCGGTGGGTGGTGATGACTAGCTGCTTTCCCTCTAGTCTTACAGTGCTAAATTAGGGACGGCTAGCGGACACAGCCCTTGTGAAGCTTTGCGTGAAATCCATAACAAACAAACCATATTGTAGGAGGTATCTGGGATTACTACTTATCCGTACTACTCACTACAAGCTGCTTATAAATGAAGAAGTTATGTTACAATATCACTGTCTATAAACTATCTATCAACAC
The DNA here is from genome assembly GCF_000517525.1 of Limulus polyphemus. Taxonomy (NCBI): domain Eukaryota; kingdom Metazoa; phylum Arthropoda; class Merostomata; order Xiphosura; family Limulidae; genus Limulus; species Limulus polyphemus. Next base: position 272,341 of record NW_013666083.1, read on the forward strand.
GTAATAAAAATATTATACAGAAACTAACCAAAGAAGATAAATGTCGGAGAGCATTTGTTATTTAAACTCTTATTTAATGAAATGAATAAAGCCCCCCCCCCCCGGAGAATCAGCCGTAAGCTTATAAACGTTAAAAAATAAGCACAACGCAGATAGCCCATCGTGTAGCTTTGCGCTTAAAAACAAACAGAGAAATGGTTAACAGTGCTAAAATTCAAACAAAAACTGAAGAGCAACAGGGTTTTATTGAATACACTTGATTTTTATCAACAATTGTTCGGTTGTACAAAACTCTGGGTCATTAGTACTCTCATATCCAAAGAGTAAAGGGTTTGAAAAAGCTACTTTTTGCAAAGGGTGATTCTTAATAACAATATTAGCCAATTAGCGTTGATAAAATATCTGCATTTGTGAGGTATGCTTAAAACCAGAAGACAGACAGTGTTACAGAAGATCTCAGTTAAGGCAACGTCAAGTTCTTTTCCGTCATATGATTAGAAAACAAAATCGTACAGAATCCCAAAGATGGTTTACGTACTTTACATTGGAACTTCTTATTGGCCATTCCACAACCTCTATGATTTGCGGATTAAGGGAATCACAATATTGTTGGTAAAACCACATATTGTTCTGCAAAATGACAGAATCTGGCCAAAATGTACTTGAGAAAGGTCATAAACTGGCTCAAATACCACATAAATTTTATTCATGAGCAATAAATCCTACTCTTAAACCCACATTAAGACTTGTAAATCCATTTATTATAATAAATTGGTGGTATTTATATTTTTCTTTGACAGTCTTATCACAAGGTAACATTAATTTCTATAAATCTACTTTGATTAGCTTCAGCCTTCGAGTAGCTTTGCCCGAAATTCAACAAACAAAATTATTACTCTTTTCTGAGTGTCCACGTATGAATAACTTGATTTTTTGTTTATTTTGAATTTCGCGCAGAGCTACACGAGGGCTATCTGCGCTAGCCGTCCCTAATTTAGCAGTGTAAGACTAGAGGGAAGGCAGCTAGTCATCATCATCCACCGCCAACTCTTGGGTTACTCTTTTATCAACGACTGTTACATTATAACG
>NW_013666083.1:274322-279736 GCF_000517525.1 Limulus polyphemus
AGATAGTGAGTTCTACCAATCTACTCTAATTACACAGGCCTGCGAATTTAAACTTCATAAAGTTGTTTTGGTTTTAATAACGGATTTTTCATAATTCAGCTACGCGGATTTCGAAAATAGTATTCATTTTTTCCTATCGCGTAAGGAAATTTTACAAATCGGGAAGAAATAACTTACTTAGATCAAATTGTTATTTTGTTTACCACAATGAAAATTTTTTATTATTATGCTTGCTAACAAAATCACAAAACAACTGAAGAAAAGGGAACAACATTGTTGTCAAACGAATATGCATCCTGATATTTTGTTTTTTGCGAAATCTACGTCTTTTAGTATCAAAACTACATTTTGTGGTCTTTCTTTTATGTATTGTATTATATCGTTTTGTTAAAAATCTGTACGTGATGGAGAAAAGTGGAAATCATTTTCGTATTCAACATACAGAAATTACCGTAGAACATGTAAAAATATCAAGGCAATAAAACCATCGCAGGCCCATGTTATTAAGATGAAATTATCGGATATGTTCATGGGCACATTCGCATGAACATTGGTCTCTACATCTCATTTAAGTAGATGAAAGTCTTGTACCCAGGTCATTTGGTGCTATACATTGCTGAAGAAACTGTACTGGCAGCAAGCACCTTTTTCAAGTAATGGGAGTTAACACTATAACCACTCAGTAGATGCTCCACTGGGGACCCATTTCTTTCATACTTGCACATCTAAAACATTACTCCAGGGATATAGATGTATTTCACTGAATGCCAAAACGTGAGACATTCTAAACAGATCTACCCACGTGATCAGAATACCTATTTACCTTACTTTGTTGATTTGTTACCACCTGTGACACACAAAAGTTTGGGTTAACATAGTTTTCGTGTGGTTATACAATATCTCACATCGTACTTCAGCTATCTCCAATTGTGGTTGAAGAGAGAATCTTTTTAGTTCTTGGTCAAATGCTAGAGAACATTCCACAACCAAGACTCGGTTTCAACGGATATATTTTGCTGTTTCGGGCTGTGACTTTAAACTAGTATATGTCTTATGTGCCTTATTTTAGACTGGTCTTTGAGAAAGGGATATTATTCGTTTTTTCACTCTCCATCTAATAGAAAGAAGAAAAGAATGAAGTCATTGATGCAAGCGAATAAAGCCAGAACACTAAAAATTCATTATATTAATTCAATACTTAATGCAAAGGGTCCTGATCAAGGCATCAAAATATCAGTCAATACTTCTTGAAGTCAAGTATTTTTATATTAATACTTACACAGGCAGACAGATCTTCTGCAATAATTAAGAATCTGGGACGATAGATAAGTTTAGGCAGAATCTGTTAGCTTGAATGAAGAAATAAACACAAGGTTTGTAATGAATAACACATTTTATTCTGACTGGATGTTTTGATATTAACTGGAAGATCAAGACATCAGTTAACAAGAAGTAGGACAACGATTGCTGGTTCAAAGAAGTGTTTAAGATAGATTTAGACGACTAAGTCTAAATATTTATAAAGAAGTATTGTTTGTTTGTAATTAATCACAAAGCTACACAATGGGCTATCTGTGCTCTGCTCGCCACGGGTATCGAAACCCGGATTCTAGCGTTGTAATTCCGCATACATACCGCTGTGCCACTGGGGGGCGGGGCATATTTATAAATCGACATGTGTTATGAGATTATCCTTCTGACGACGTAATGCAAAATTTATTAAATCTAAATATATGCTAGAAAATCCTTTTCATTTCTCATAAAGAAACATTCTATCTCAGTAACGGGAAAATGGCATTTGTGTAGCCAATCAGTCACAGGATATCATGGTCTTTATATCATCATATCTTCAAAAATATGTTCATCACGTGGAGTGTTATTTCCAAGAAAAATGCACACATTCACGTGAAGAAAAACTAAAAATACATTGACTAGACTAAGAAGCCCTCTACTCATGTATTTTTTTATGTGAAGTTACAGGTTTCGTTTCCCCTCATTTTAACGGAAATAATGTTCTTCTTATTTATTATTGATTATTTCTGCTAAGTGTAGAGATACCGAGACAAGTTTCTGCATATTTATGCTGACGACCTTCTTGTCCTGTGCTGTATAGAGGATCTTTCCTCGGTAAATTGTATATGGTAAAACTGACTTTTTCTTAAGAGTTCGGATACCTAATTTTTTGGCTCCAAAGAACGAAAAATAAATCAATAATATATTACAAGTGTGAGGATCAGCATGGCAAGGTGGTTAGGTCGCTCGACTCGCAATCTGCGGGTCGCGGATTGGAATCCCCGTCCCACCAAAAATGCTCGCCCGTTCAGCCGGAGGGGGCGTTATAATGTGTTATTAGAAGATATTATAGCAAGAAAAATTACTGGCATGTAGTATGATATTTCGTCCCCCTCCTCCATGTCCAAACAGTAAACTTGAGAGCTTATCATGCTAAAATTCATATCGAACCCTATGGTGGGTTCAGCTAAGTGCTTAACAGCATAACATTCATTTGTATGTTTAGTGATGTTTGAACATCACATCTTGCTTTCTTATCTTTTTTTTTAGTTAAGCACAAAGCTACACAATGGGCTATCTGTGCTCTGCCCACCACGAGTATCGAAACCCGGATTCTAGCTTTCTTATCTTATCTTTATTCTTTCTCATCTGTATCTTTTTTTCTTTTTTTTTATTTACATGTGAGGCTTTGCAAAGGGAGATTAAGATATATATATATATATATATTGTATATACATAAACCTTTCAGGTAGAATTTCCATTAACTATAGCAATACATATAAAACACTAACCAGCATAACAAAAACATAAAACTGTACCTATAATTTAATAGATTAGATCACTCTAATAGATAAATAATTGTCGCAAACTTTCAAAACGTATTCTGTGCCCATCGCTTTTTCAAGCAGTATATACTGTGATGAATTAATTTATGTCTTTTAATTTAAAAACAACTACAAAATAAAAATGAATTGATGATCACAGAATTGGAGTATTTTTAAAGGTGTTGCTCATAACCTCAACTTAGATTAGATAGCAGCAAATATTATGCGTTTTTGTTATAAACACTTAGAGTTTCTCAAGTAAACGTCTGACTAAAAAATTATATAGGTTTCGCTAGGACGATTGTGAAATATACCAAACTAGCTATCATTTCCTCTACAAATAACGTCATAAGTGAGCACCAAATTCCACATACTAATATTCTTCGAACTGCCTTCTTAACGTGCACAATCTCATGTTATTTGTGATTTACAGAATAAATAAACCTTTTTGTATAATTCTAGTCCAACATGCAAATTTACGTATGTAAAACTTACCGAGTCTTTCATATGCAAAATACGTTTGTTTTGGGGTGTTTTTTCGTGTTTTTGTTTTTGCAACTACATGCTGACTCTTTCTTAAAGTAGTAAACCTTGAAATTTAAATATTTTAATAAACGTGTGGTGTTAACCCTGTAAAATGTTTTCGCTGCTACGCACTGCGAATAATTACAAGCCTACAGTTCAATAAAGACTGCTCCCAATCATAGGAGAGCGAAAAGGGAACACTAATTTTGGTTTTGTTAGTATAAATGAACGTGGAAACGTCAGTTAAGAAAGCATGACTCAACCTTCTAACTGCGTATTAGGAAATAGGTGTACACTTCTCAAGTACATTATAATATAATAAGTACTGTAAATGGGCCGAGCCATACCCAGTAGTTAGAGTTCCGGTGGTTCGCGTCCAGCCACCAAGAAAAACAATAACACCTTGAACTTGGGGGTCAAATCCCATTTTTTGTACTCGGAAAAGAAACTCAAGAGTTGGCGATGGGTGGTGTTAGCTAACTGTCTTCACGTCTAATCTATCACTTCAAACGCAAAATTCAAAACTGAAAATTTGTACGTATATCCCCATGGACTCAATAAACCTCCATACCAAATTTGGTGAAGGTCTATCAACAGGGGCGAAGTAGTGGTAAAAAACGCCCATATAAACCGCAAAACGCAAAATGTAAAACGGAATATTTGTATGTACCCCCGCATGAACTTAATGAACCTCCATACAAATTTTGGTGAAGATCCATCCACATCCTGTGAAGTAGTTACATGGGCATACAACAGACAGTACTATTATATTTGCTCCTCCCCCCAGTAGCACAGCGGTATGTCTGCGGACTTACAACGCTAGAATCGGGGTTTCGATACCCGTGGTGGGCAGAGTACAGATAACCTATTGTGTAGCTTTGTGCTTAATTACAAACAAACAAAACTATTATATTTATATAGATTCAACATTTGTAACAAAACAACCTTAAACACATATTGAACATGTACAGTTAGTAGAAATAAAACTAATTTCTAATTTTCATGTTATATGTATTTGTAATAAGCTTTCAAATGGCTGAAATGAAATGTATTGATTTTATTATTGTCTCATTTTTATTATTTGACTGGAAAAGTTATAAGAGACATAGTATGAGTTTTTTGTCTTTTGTTTATATAGTTTCGATATGAGTGTGAAACCAAATCACCTGTAAATGTTCATTTCATTGTACTAATATGTTCTAAGAGTTGCGTAGTTTGGTTTTTATATATTCATTGGTATCATCGTGAGTTAAACACTTTCTTTCGCTGTCGCTGAACGATAGCATAACAAAAAGAAGTTTCATTCGGTGTATTAAATTCTCATTATCTTGTTCAACCCCAGCGATCATGATTACGTGAAGAGCAAAATGAAATGATGTTCACATTCCAATAACGATAATGTAAGAGTGTACGTATACCTCTCGATAAACGACCTCTGTACACCATGTTTGTGTGTGAACATAGCCTCGCTGGATCAATAATCGTTCAGAAACAAAACTCATTTCATGTAACTAAGCGACACGAAAGCAAGAGACGAATGTAATCCTCTCACTCAGCTAAGGCGGAAATTGTCACTGCCAGCCTTCTACGATGAGTTCTGCAAGCACCCGAAGTAGAGGCATGCTTGTCTGATTTTCGCCTGTTCCAGTTGACCGCATTCCAACTGTGTTTGCTCACAAGTCAATCTTCCACACGCTGAAAGTCAATCTCTCAGCCTACATCAGTGCCTAACCAACTAGTACTCTTCTGATGGTTTCGGTAATGAGGTGCAGTGTCATTTTGTAGACAGAGCAATAAAACTACACCGACAAATATATAGATAAGTTAATATATTCGTTGTTTTTGGTCATAACGTCTTATAGGTTTGCATATTAACGATAATTAAATACCTATATAAAGATGGGTTTACATATATATATTAATTATTTACAAATATCTCAAAACTCCCACACTGATGTTTCTCTATGATAAAAGAAAGCATCACGCGATTATAAAGAATAAAATATATACTAAGAATCCAGTATATATATATTGTTGTTTAAACATTATATT
>NW_013666083.1:280144-286850 GCF_000517525.1 Limulus polyphemus
AAAACATATATAGAAAGAGAAAAAACATTTACTTTTCATGAAAATATATCTTTATTAAGTTATTAACGTAAATATTAAACATTATCAATGCGTTTCATATCTTCTACGCATTTAAAAACAAGAGTGGAAAAAAACAAACAAACAAATATTTGATATACATATCACCACATCGCTTGCGTTTTGGGGACACATTATCTTAAAATCACAAATTTTTACATACTTCCTACGTTAAAATATATTTAAAATATAAAGAGATTTTTTAACACTAGAATGAAAGATTATAACAAGATACATATCAATTGTCTAAGCAATTTGGGGATATAAGTGTTGTTCTTTGATCATGTGCCCCCCAGTGGCACAGCGGTATGTTTGCGGACTTACAGTGCTTTAAACCGGGTTTCGATACCCGTGATGGGCAGAGCACAGATAGCCCATTGTGTAGCTTTCTGCTTAATTCCAAACAAACAAACAAGTATTTGATCATGTTGCTTGTATGCGCTTTTATGAAGCGAGAAATACGTTATACATTTATTTATGAGATTCAACGAATTGTAATAACTTCACTTAATTTACAAGAAAGTTCAAGAGCTTGTTTAGTACATCTTAACTATTTATCAAAAATAATGCATTATTTACTACGAGCATAGAAATCTTGTATGAGGTCCAAGATATGGTTGATTTCATATTTTAATTTTCTACTATACATGGAGCACAGGCTGGTAATCTCCTCTACTTCAATACAGCTAAGCACATACTCGAATTTTTCTAAATGGATGCATGTGAATTTGAAATTAAAATCTTAGAAATCAACCCTGTCCTTTTACGTTACAGTGTATCTTGTATAACGTCGTACAGGTCATTAAAACTGTATGCACTCCCTTTTCCTCTTTCTAAACCACCGAACAACGCATTCTTTTGAGAATGGTACATTAACTAAGGCACTACATGGTTAAACAATGTTCGTGTATTTAACATTATGTCTCCTGTGATTAAGGAAGAGTTACTGTCACGCTTGAAACCATCGGTAATATCTTTAAGTTTTCCATAAATGCTTAAATGGAACGGCTTCCGGAACGAGGGTATTTGTTGTCACTTTGATCATCTCACATGACCCGAATCTCGACAAAGATAACAGTTATATAATAGAATTGAATCAGTTTCTGCATATTAAATACATGGTTTCACTTACATCAAGTAGTTTTTTCTTCATATTTTGTGATATTAATGAGAATTTTATGATTGACTTCCACTTTACTTAATTGATTTTTGCATTAGTCTTTAGCTACTGGTCATGTTTATTTTCTTCTTCTCGTTTCCATCAGTTATTTGAAGGTTATGAATTGCTTGTAAAGTTTTTATGATTAAGCTTTATTCATGGCCTTAACATCTTTATGTATTATTAACTTATAAGATTTTGAACAGTTTTCATGGTAAACGTCAACTGTGAAGAGTATTCTTTCCTTACACATTAGCCTCCCAGTGGCTCAGCGGTAAGACTGCAGGCTTATAACGCTAAAAACCTGGTTTTGATACCTGTGGTAGGCATAGCACATGTAGCCCGTTGTATAGTTTCGTGCTTAATAACAAACAAACCATACACACTAGTTATTTATAAATCTAAAACATGTCTAATACTAGTTTTGGAAAACATCATTTCTTGGTTAACTGCATTTCAAGTCTTGTTCTTTAAGGCTAAAACAGTATTGTAGATACAAACATTTACCTTATACAACTTGATCATAATATCATGGTGCTTGAACTACTTGGCACCTTCAAATGTGAAATGAGTGTGCTATATTCATTAATAGAAGTTTTCACATTAATAAATATATTTTTCATATCTAGTTTAAACACGAACAATTTTGTTTCAATCGATTTAATTCCAATGTACGACTAATCAGGTTTTGAGTAGAACAGAATAATAAAAACGTATTAGGATAAAGTAGTGAAACAGGAGGGAAAGGTATTTCTTTACGTAATATAAAGAAAATGCGACGGTATATTGCTCAAAACATTAGTAATTTTTATGTTACCATTCATAGAATATTACAAATTTTGGTGAAGCTTGGAGTTTAAAGCTAAACAAAAGTACTGAAGTCAAGCAAAACGTACACGAGGAAATATAGTGTGATTCCCAGAAATCCGTCGATTCAAAAATCTCCAAAAGAAAAGCAGAATTACTGGAGATACATGAAGTAAGAATCACCAGTAGGGTTGTTCAAAAGAGATCGTAATGAAACGTTTTGCATGAAAAGGTTGAACCAAAATGTATCGTATTTCAAGAAATCAAACTTTAAACAATATTTTACAAATTATATTATTGACGAAACAAAGGTGAGATTTTAAGCAACAACGTGAAGCAAAACAGTAAAACATGACGTATTGGAGTATTTACGTGTTGAAGCCGTGGAAAGTATCTTCAAAGTTGAATGTATTATCATAAAAGTATCACAACCTCTTTGTTCATCACACATTGCCTAATGGACGTTGTTTAATTGGTTCTGAATTCGAAGTTCATCAGAATAATGATCTAAAACTCACTTTCCTCCGTGAATATGTGGCATGTGGAGAAGAAGGAATTACTAAAAAGTTTCATTCCAAATCAAAAGGAAAATGTGTGGCACTAGTTGGAATGTAATGATGGATGCAACAAAAACAATTAACATTCGGTAAGTTTGAGAGATTGTATAGTAAAAATGAAAGTAAATACCAGCTGATAAAGTCTCGTAAGGCTGGCAGTATTCATCCCTGATCAATAAAGCCGCATGGTTAAAACTAGAAGGGGATCTACTAAATATTGATTATTCAATTTGTTACGTTCCAAAATCAACGTTCCCCGGTGGGACAGCGGCAAGTCTACGGAGTTAGAACGCTAAGAGTCAGGGTTTGTTTCCCCGCGGTGGACACAGCAATGTGGACTTGCTTTAAAAAATGATCAAACTAAAATGAACTTCTAATGTCTAATATCGTAATATCTTTTATTAATATACCAGTTTTTTTCTTAACATTTCACAAAACCTTAAGTGTTGGTATTTTGGACTCATGTTTTTGTGTGGACTGTATTTGCACTAATCATTATATACTGGAAACATTTATTTTTCTATTTTCAAGATGTCGTACAAAATAAAACTCAGGCCTGTTGAAATATTTTAAAATTCAGTAAGGCATACTCCCCAACCACCATTTTAACATGTTTTAAAATGTGTACTTACTGAACTGATTCTGTCTTGCTTATCCCCCAGAAAATGTAAAGTCAACAGTTTGTGAAAATGCTAACTTAACTTTCAAATGAAATCTTCGTCCCTGTACCTCAGTGGGTCAGAAAGGTTCGTCCCTGTACCCTCAGTAGATCAGAGGTCCGTCCCTGTACCCTCAGTGGATCAGAGAGGTTCGTCCCTGTATCTCAGTGGATCAGAGAGGTTCGTCCCTGTAATTCAGTGAATCAGAGGTTCCTCCATGTACCTCAGTGAATCAGAGAGGTTCGTCCCTGTACCTCAGTGGATCAGAGAGGTTTGTCCCTGTACTTCAATGAATCAGAGGTTTGTCCCTGTACCTCAGTAGATTAGAGGTTCGTCTCTGTACCTCAATGGATCAGAGGTAAGCTTCAGGCTTATTCCACTTAAACTGGGGGTTCGATTCTTCCAGAGGAACACAGTGCAGATAGCTCATTGTGTAGCTTTGCGCTTAACATTCAAGCAAACAAAAGCCCAATTTTTCAATAACATTCTTTTGGTATATATTTCTCTTCTCAGTCATTAGGAAATTTGTCATTTATACGTTGAAATATTATTTATTAGTTATAGATTTACTGCGAATATCGGCATGGTTTTGTTTTTTGTTTTTTTGCTATTAATTAAAACGTCGCACAATAGCAAACTGTGCTGTTCCCCATCTCAGGAATAAAACACTGAATTTTAGCACTATAATAATTCAAACGTACCGCTGAGCCACTGGGTGGGAGCATGTCAGAATATCTCTCGTATAATAGACACGCATCTATTCTGCATATAAAAACAAACCGCAATGATCTGGCTTGAAAATGCTTCCAAAACTTAACTTGTGGCTAGAGGTATGTTAAAAGAATAGGGTTAAAACATCGAGATTGTTACGCGATACAGAGAGTAATACAATAGTGTTTCTCCAAGAAAGCAAAAAAAACAAAAAAAAAACGTAGAGAACATTTAGAATATCAACAAACTACGAAATCATCCTATAATCTTATTAAGACTAACATTCTTACCAGTAAAGTGAAGATTATTATTACCAAAGAAATCCCACGGAATTAACTATCATCTCAATGAAACTGTAAATACCTAGTGGTATCATTAGCAAAATAGTCATGACAGTAAAGAAATATTTAAAGAAAGGAATGTTCACAGACTAACAGTTTGAGAGCTTCTTGCCACACCTCGAAATAAATGAGTGTTTTCTTGAGAAAGATTGCCGATTAAACTGTAATCGCGGCAGTCCTGTTCGACCACAAACACCTGGTAAGTCTTCCGATTCAGCTTCATTGGACTTTTGTGTGTTTGCCCTGCTTAAATATGGGTTTAAGACATTTACCGCTTTATGGAAAGTAGAGTAAGACGAGGGAGGAGGAAACATCCACTTGGCAGTTCTCCCAAGGTATCTGATCTGCTTTATAGACACTGTTAAAAAATAGGAGAAGCAGCCAGAGCATGTTCACTTGCGAAAATATGGTATTCAATACAAGTTTATCGAACTTTACTAACATTTGTAAAGAGTGCAAATTACCTTCATATATATATATAACAACGAATGTTCAGTATACGGGAATAACATGGTAAAGAAACAACTATTTTGAAAATATTCAAAGCACCTGACATGTTTCTTGTACGTAAAAGTGTTGTATGTGTATTTTAGGAATGTCCTTTCGAATTCCTGAACATAAGTATACTGTGTGAAAGTCATTCCTCTCAAATCTTGTAATATGCAGTTTTATTTTATTTTTATTAGTCAGCCATAAAATTTCTAAAACCGAATATTGAAAGAAATAAAATAAAGATAAACAGTGAAAAAATTGTCAATAAATTATACGGATGAATGAATGTCATTAAATATTACTTTTCGAAACTCCGAGAAAAGAAGTAACAGTAATGATTTATCATGTATAATGAACATGTCTATAATTTGTATATAAGAGAGAGAGAAGAGAAGTGTATCATATATAGTATGTAAAAAAACTGTCTACTCTATTGCCACAGAATGTCATCAACTCTCACGTTGTCATGCTTAATAGAAAAAGTTTTACTGTGTCTAATAAAGATGTATTAGAACCTGTAAAACGAAGTGTAAAAGAAACAGGTCACTAGATTTATAAACTGCAGTACACTTATATCACTTTAATATTGCATTAACTGTGTACTTACTTATCTAGGTAAAAACTAAAAATAAACTGATTTAAAGTAAGATAACTTTAATTTAGACAGAAAGAAAGAGAGATAAGCTAAGTTTTTGGTTGAAACAAAGTAAGATTTTCAGTCTACCATAAGACAGTTTGAGATGAATAGTAAACTTCTGTGAATAGAAACTGTGCAGGATATCAAATCAACAGTAAACTAGCATTCTCGGCGGAAATAGTAATGTGTTTAAGAATGTAATGTGTCCTCGAGAAAGCAGACTTTTATTGGTACAAAGCTATTCAAACTATTTTGGGTTAGGTATCATTTTAATATATGTCCTCTACAACTATTTTAGGTAGTATCATTTTAATATATGTCCTCTACAACTATTTTATGTAGTATCATTTTAATATATGTCCTCTACAACTATTTTAGGTAGTTACCATTTTAATATACGTCCTCTACAACTATTTTAAGTAGGTATAATTGTAATATATGTCCACGACAACTATTTTAGGTGGTATCATTTTAATATATGTTCTCTACAACTATTTTAGGTGTTATCATTTTAATATATGTCCACGACAACTATTTTAGGTGGTATCATTTTAATATATGTCCACTACAACTATTTTATGTGTTATCATTTTAATATATGTTCTCTACAACTATTTTAGGTAGTATCATTTTAATATATGTCCACTACAACTATTTTAGGTAGTATCATTTTAATATATGTTCTCTACAATTATTTTAAGTAGTATCATTTTAATATATGTCCACTACAACTATTTTAGGTGGTATCATTTTAATATATATCCTCCTTAGGGTGTACCTCTTGGCAGCCATTACCCAAAATAATTTTATTTTTTAACCTTTTTCTACACATACTGTCTTTGCAGTTTGTTATCTGTTTTCTCTATAACATTTTTAAGGCTATAAAAATTGTTGCTTTCATTTTAAACAATATTTGGAAAAACTAGCTCTTCAAAATTCGATGTGTAGGTGAGTTGACGCAAAGCTAATTCCTTCGTATTATGTAACATTGAACTCGTCATTTTCTGAGTCACAGATAGAAATTCAATAAATACGAGAGTTTGTTAAACACAATTTGTTATACTAGTCCACACATATATATAAATATAATGTTGACAGTTTTGTATTTCTTAATTCTGTATACTGGGGGGGGGGGGGTATACAGCACATTTTTATAGGATATAAATAGATATTTTATCGCACGTGATTAAGTAAGAGAATATCTTCTTAAGTAATCGTAGTTATATATAAATGTCTTAAATGGTGTTTTAGTTAAGAGACTGGTTATTAAGACACAACCATTCTTC
>NW_013666083.1:286975-292772 GCF_000517525.1 Limulus polyphemus
ACACAACCCATCTTCAATCGACTTTTAGTAAAGTATAGAATGCTGGTAACACACTACTTCGTTTGGAAATTCGTATTACACCCGTTAAGAGGGGTATGCAAAGAATTATCATTATTATTGTTGTTGTAATATTTAATAATATCCTTTTGTCTCAAATAAACAGTAAGTATACTAACTTATTTTCTTTATGAAACATCTAGGATTATGTTTGCCACCAAAATCAAAGTTTTAGTTTTACGCGGAAGGAAAAGAGACGATACTTACTTTAACGATGCGTATGATCTAAACAAATGAAGATAAATAGCTAGATTGATAACCTTCAGTTGTCCAGATAGCTTGTATCATTGAACAATATGACTCAAACCACATATTGTAGCCCTCTCCAAATGAAGATAGTTTTAAAAAGTTTCTGGGTAAATGAAAACGCATTCAGTAAGTATTCTCAAGAAAAAGGGATATTTATAGAATGACTTTTAACAGGAAATTATCTCAAACAAACTGTTATTTTCGTTATAGTTATACATTCTGTAATTCTGTTGTTAAACTTCAATATTCCATAAATTTCTTAGATATTACATTCATGGTTTCTATATTCATCTTCTTGTGTAGGACCTCTCTAGTTTCATGCTCTTTTATGTAGTCTATTTCTGTAGATTTATGTAATGAGACATGACAAGCAACACAGACGTTACTTCTTTTAATTCATTTTAATGTTTGATATGGTTATTGCTGTTTTTTGAAAATAATCTATTATGAATTTGTTTGTTTGTTTGTTTTAGAGCAAAGCCACATTAGGCTATCTGCTGTGGCTACCGCTGGGTATCGAACCCCGGATTATAGCGTTGTAAGCCGTATATTCTATTATGAAACTAAATGGCGACGTGGAACATGAATAAAATGTTTTATTGTTTTGTCTAAAGAACGAAACCAGCTATTATGTTGATAACCTTTTTGTCTAATAATTTTACAGTTATGTAAAAAAATATCTACATTTATTTTCTTTTTCAAGCATTATCATTAGCATCTTTTTTTCCATTACTTTTATTTTTTGAAAAAATCGTCAAAGAGGATATTTACAATCAACAAACATGCTTATTGTGAGTAAGGAATATCTTGGTTTTGGTACAGAATAGAATGATGACAGTGAAACTAAAACAAATTGTTTAATCGAAGAGCATATAATTAATCTCCACAAAAGAAGAGGCTTCAGACATTAAGGGCGCGGGGTCGGAACTACAGATCTCTATGTCGAAAAGCACGTCAACATTGCTGCAATGTGGACAAATTGCCAACACTAAATGTCTTCTGTGATAAGCTTTTCTTTCTACCCAACCTTCTACAGGTTTATTGCTTTCGTTTGTTCCTGACAGTTCTTTTCTCATCTTTCTTTTCTCCTGTTTCGTCTCCTGATTAAACTCGATCACTTGAAAAATTTGTACAAAATCACAATAGCGAAGAGAAGGGTTCAGGAGACAAAACGGAAAAAAAAACTTCCAAATTTCTAAAGAAAAAATTCCTATAGAGGGGGATTTTTTAAAGCTGATTTTTGTTCTATTTTTAATGTTTTAGATGAGCTGTAGGTATAAATGTGTTTCTAAGAGCCATTTTGTTATATAGTGTTTTTTTTAGCAGATTCAACCTTGACCTTAGCCGTAGGGGAAAGTCTTGCACAGTAAATTAGTGGAACGTCGTGATTATCTTGCTGATAGAACAACACCAGACTCTGGAGGTCAGGAAAAGCGTAACTTAACGCTTTCTGACATTAATCATATAAGACAAGAGATGGTAACACAATTCCCAGTGGGCACTGTTATTGATGGGAGGTTTCGTTTGGTGTTATATCTACTGCTCATGATGTAAAACATCACAATGACTAATAACGTCTCTTCGAATGGTGAAACAACAAAACATTAAACTATATATACGTCTTTAATTCTCATGATAATACTTAGAATGTTTGATCGACGGTCAGTTTGAGAATTTTATTTTGTTCAAAGTTACATAAGTAGGTTAAGATAAAGAACAGTGTATAAATACAACGGCTAGTTATGTATTTGTTATTACTACTCCCCCTAGTATACTTTAGTGCATATTTATATGTACAAATACTCTGTATAACTTAGAATTGTCATAAATAAATATAACTTAGTATAAATTATTATTGCTATACATAAGTATAGTTTAGTATATATTGGTATTATGCATGAATATACATTAATGTGTATTTTTATTTTATGTTATGAGCATTTTATCATAATTATAGTAACATGTAAGATTGCTATTGTAAGAACCTGATAAAAAAATCATTGGTGCATTCTATGATCAATTAAGTGGTAAAATAATGTACAACTATCACAAATATGCTCTTACACATTTTTTTTATACTCTGCCAGTAGCCAATTCAAGATTTTTCAGTTACAAGCAAACACATGATAGAAACGTGTAGCTTAGAAACCAAGAAACGCTTTTCTGCAAAGCCACGAGTAAACATTTTCTTAAATATCCGAATAATATAAGCATATATTTTGGCAATCTTACCAATTCATCACCATCGCAAGGCGAACAGTTGTGAATCTTTTTTTTTTTTTTTTCGTGTCGACCAGTTGAAATGATTGAGTAACACATTGCTACCATTACATTTGAAGAAGCTGTAATATTTAAATGTTTATTTTACTGATTCTTTGTTTGCCTATATAGGCATTTCATAAGTGATAACATTGTTCTTAAACTATCATAAATACTCGGGACGTATTGAGACATCTATGACTGCAGAAATATATGTTTAAAAATTCAGATCACTATACTAATATATAATTTCTTGTTGCTAAGAATACAGATGGTTTGATGTATAGAACAGTTTCTTTACGAGATTCAATATTATATAAATATAATAACTATCCATATCTGATTCAGATATATTTTTGTATATACTGTTTAATATAACACAATGCTCTAATATTTAATAATAATAAAAATATAGACTAATAACATTGCCCACAAATCATACAAATCAATCAAAAATTGCAAAATTATCAAAATAGTGCAAGGACAAATCGAAATTGTCAAGGTTTTTGTTAACCCATCTTCATCGAGCTGCAATCTTATTTTAGTGTTTTAGAGGTTCCATCTTTCTTTATCATCGTTTATTTTCCCTTTAGAATTTACACGTTTTCCAACAGTCTTGAGTAGTATTTTCCCAAAATTATAGATTCATCTGATATTAGCGTATCTTATTTGAATGCTCATTTCCTTCTTTTTTTTTCCTTTTTGCTTTACAAATCTAATTTGTTTTTAATAAAGCACTTTATAACATTCTAAAGACAACCACTGAGCCAATCACAAGTTCTATCTACTTATGCGGCATAACCTAAATTTTACAAACTTCTACGAACTCAAAAGATTCACCGAACTGCATAATCTCACGCAAACATTTTAGTAATACTAGATATTAGTAAAGTTTGTGTATAATGCACTGATCCTTTCTTTTAGAAAAAGTGTAGATTTTTTATTATTTCATGATATAATAACTTGTTCTACTAATGCTTCCATCTCATAATTGTTCAGAAAAATAATAACTTTGTAATAAATTTAGATGAAATTTGCTATAATATACATATATTTATATACATAAATATAATATACATATATGTATAATATAAAATAATAAAAAATGGCGTTTAACTTTTAAGATTTTACAGAACAATATATAATTTTCATCTGTCTAGAAATTTCTTCTCAATCTTTTTTTTTTTTTTCATATAGAAACATTTTACGTAATGTTTAATAATGTACCATTTTTCTTCTCTTCATAGTTACCTTGTCAGGACCAACATTTAGTATTAGGTTGGATCAACTTTTGACATAGTAATAATAGTCTGGCATTAACTTTACACAATGTCAGAAATTGTATTGTTCCGTTATTGTCCAATCTCCCAGGATTATGACCTGTAAGCGATTTTTTACAGCGGTTCACAGTAACAAAAATACCACTAAGAATCCCCCAAAGTTATTAATCAGATTAAGATCTAGTGACCATGCCTATTAACAAAAATAGCTGAAGTTACAGTCTACTGTCCTAACTAACCTCGGACAAGCGAACGAAGTGTATTGTTGCATATTCGTTTTAGAAAAGCTCTTGTCTATTAGGGTAGAAATTGTTTAAACCAGCGTGGGGACATGATCAGCACAAACGTTTTGTTTGTTTTGTTTTTGAATTTCGCGCAAAGCTACACGAGGGCTATCTGCGCTAGCCGTCCCTAATTTAGCAATGTAAGACTAGAGGGAAGGCAGCTAGTCATCATCACCCACCGCCAATTCTTGGGCTACTCTTTTACCAACGAATAGTGGGATTGACCGTCACATTATAACGCCCTCACGGCTGAAAGGGCGAGCGTGTTTGGTGTGACGGGGATTCGAACCCGCGACCCTCAGATTGCGAGTCGAGCGCCAGCACAAACGTTAAAGAACACTTTGCATATTATTCACCACTTTACGGTTATAGTTACACACTCAATATCTTTTAGCACTGACCAGAGCTACAATTATGTAATCCTGTCGCATAACGTCTATTATACATGCTTTATTCCATTATTTATTATTTAACTAGTTTGACTATATTTAATTATTTATTATTTGCATGTGTACCTACGACACTCCTAATATAGAAAAAAAAAGGATTGCACTTTTAATAAAAAGAAGTGGAGATCAAGACTGTTAACCGCTACTAATTTACTATCTAACATAATCTGCTCTACACCATGGAATACGTCTACTATTTACAATCTGTTTGACACTACAGCAGCAGAACAAACAAACTTAAGCCTAATATAATATTATTAACTTAATATAAACTTCCACAATCTAAATAAAGTGACCCATCTTAACTGTTGTATTCTCAAAATAATTCGAAATTAATTAAAATATTCTAAGAAATTAAGAAGAATATTAATTAGAACCTTAAATAAAGTAAGAGATTGCAATTGACCGTACCCCTTCTAGGTTATTTTTCTATCCTCTAAAAGAACAAATGGATGCAATCCCTAACATGAGAACATTTTGTATACTAATACACTAACTGTAATAACACAAGTAGGATTAACTAGCTAATTTATCTTTCCCACATCTCTGCTCTACCTTTAGTATATACCCTGGTGAAGCGCGACTAATCAAATCCTATCACGCTCTTACAGTCATTCATTGTCCAGGATTTGCTGTCTAAACACCACTAAAGCTTTGGCATCTGTTTTGATTTGAGATAAATGGATTTTGTCTATTTTATGAAAGCATTTTTAAATATTATTATCGTGGTGCTGTTGTAAATATTCGAACTGTGACCACTGTTAAAAGAACTGATCACCTTAGAGACAGACTAATGTCTATTGCATTACTTGTGATCAGACAACAGAGTTTGACAGACACAGTGTTTTGGGTGGCAAGCATATTATATTTCAATTTTTGTTTACGATAGTTTCTGAACCTTTCAAAAAAAGATCTAGTTGGTAGACGAACTCCTACTCTCACTCTCCTTTGAGAGTTATACACGTCCCTGGTCTTACCATGTTATAACTGCATCTCTGCATTTTCTTAAACTGGGCTCAAGGCATCATCTGACATATCACGTGATAAATGTGTTTTAGTATATGCAAATAAATACAGTTCTTCAAATATGTGGGGGTTCTTAACAAAATAGTCTGTGTAAAATCAATGAATCTTTATTACCATAAACAAGATTACGACACTTATGATAAACAACATTGCTTATTGACAATTGTTTTTGTCAATAAACAATGTTGTTTAT
>NW_013666083.1:293622-303582 GCF_000517525.1 Limulus polyphemus
ATTTAATGGTTTCAGTGAAAGAATAGGATTCTCGTTGGCAATCTTTATGATCACTTTCCTAGATTGACTATAGGTTCTAGATTGGCACCTTTTTTTTTACCAATCTTTTTCTTTGTTATCGTAAAAAAAGCGATTAGATGAAAAAACCCGAACAACTTATATATATATTAAAACATTTATTAAATGAAATAGTCTCCATTCTTATCGATTATGCTTTTCCATCTTACAGTCAGGTTGTTAACGCCCTGATTAAAAAAATTACTTGGCTTTGAAGCAAAAACATGTCAACACACCTTCCACATTTGCATACGTTTTCCTATTAAGATGGTGTTGCAGCGAACGAAAAAGATGGTAATGTGATGGTGTCATATCTGGGGAATATGATGGGTGGGGGAGAACTTCCCAACCCAACTCCATAATTTTGTGTTGCGTCAAACGTGCCACATGTGGACGTGCATTGTCGTGTTGAAGAAGAACATCTTTCCGATTGACGAGTGAAGAACGTTTCTGATGAAGGGCTTGATTTAAACGTTCCAGTTGCTGACTATAGATATTTGCATTGATAGTTCGCTGTGGATTGAGGAGTTCGAAATGAAAAACTCCCTTGATATCCTACCAAATGCAAAACATCACTTTGTGTGGATGGAGTCCAGGTTTTGGGGTCGGAAATGGTTTTTGTCTAGGACTGAGCCATTGTTGTTGGCGTTTAATATTCGCATAGAGAATCCATTTTGCATCACCGGTGATAATTCTGTCCAAAAAAGGTTCACGCAGATTACACGCCAAAAGAGACCAAGCAACGTTCACACGTTGGAAACGTTGATCATCGGAGAGTACGTGAGGCACCCAAACACTTTCTTTATGGAGTTATCCCATATTCCATAGATGTTTACGTGTTGATTCATGAAAGACATGCCATTTCAAGGCCATTCCACGAGTGTGTTGTCCTGGGTTAGACTCAACAAGCGTCTTCAGAGCATCAATATCAATTCCAGC
This sequence comes from Limulus polyphemus, assembly GCF_000517525.1. Lineage (NCBI taxonomy): Eukaryota > Metazoa > Arthropoda > Merostomata > Xiphosura > Limulidae > Limulus > Limulus polyphemus. The sequence continues at coordinate 294,619 of NW_013666083.1, forward strand.
ATGTCGGCCCCTACCATCACAGTTTTTAAGGCTAAAGTCATCTGAACGAAATTTTCTGAACCATCGTTGACACATACTAACGTTCAGAACATTTTCATAAACTTCTTTGATATTATTTGGGGATACAGAGGCGTTGTTTCCCTTCTTGTATTCAAACAGCATTACATGCCGAATGTGTGTCTCCTCCTGTGCCATCACTATAGGGGATCAGGGTATACTAAACTTTACACATTATGTAGGCTACACTAACGTAACGTTTAGGCGGTTCGTTTAACTATTATACGTGATGTACGTTGTTTGTTTTTATTTTGTTTTTTTTTGGGGGGGTAATGAAAGTGTTCCAAAACGCGACATTAATTTCTTGACGACCTAATACTTTCACTATTTTTAGAAATTCCCCTCATGTTTCTCAGTTTCTTGAGTACTTGAACAACAAGCATAACAGTATAAAATCACAGCTGAACATGAACAAAATTATAAGCTCTCATTTCCGAACACACTGAATCATAATAATGATGGCAGCTTCAAATTTGAAGTATGCCATGTAAAAATGTTTAGTGGCTTGTATTTTAACTTTGTAAGTTTATAACAACATTGTTTACATAAAACCCTGTTAAGATCTTATTTTGCATCGTACCTACAATATTTCAAGCACTTATGAATTCTTGCGTAAACAATTTAGCAATATCAAAAAATTCTTAATCAAAAATTGTTTCCTTATGAATAATTTGTATCTATTTAAAAAAGCAGAGTTTTAGAAAATCATCTACATATAAAGTTCCTATGTCTCCCATAGTTATAATAGTTAATCATTCTCTGAATAAATTATATTGGTTACAAAATATACTTCATAAGGTATAATCTCAAGTACAGATTAGATGTATTCTTAAACCTAATTGTCGCTTACAAATTTTTATTAGATTTAAGGACCGCATTCCTTCACTGAAGCCATCAAATGTAGCCATACATTCATATTGTTTTCGAACAAGGATCAATGATGAACAGATCCTCCGTTTAAAAGAGAGCTGACTCATACACAAACCTGAGATCAGAGGATAATCAAGTTAATTCTGCTTTCAAACTTCTCTTGGTTATATAATCATATCGTCATATTGTAATAAATTCCGAAGTGTTCCTGTCAACACATAATTTGAGTAGAAGTTTCATTATTTTACTATTTATGCTTCCAGAGGTATAACGTTTGGAATTGTTAAAGGTAACAGTTTTTTATAGTTTTGTATTTTAATACGGAACTGCAAACTTTATTCCCAAGATATCGTTACAACCCTAAGTTGTTAAAAGGCATTTTCTACCTTGTGCGTTGGTTGCTTATAATAAGATAAATAAATAAAGTTGTGATAGAAATGTTAAGTGCCAAAATTAGAGTAACTTTGAATCTCAGTGTAAGTTCATGAAGACACGTGATATTTATATAATCCAGTGTTCAAGCTATTAATGGCATTTAAATTATATTAAAAATGTTCATTGGTTGAGACTGTAGTGTCGTCAGTTGTTTTAGTTTTTTTACTTCTGTATTTTAAATTCTAAATTTGGCTCATGGTCCTTATGTTTTAAAACAGAATTACTTCCCAAAGATTGAAACATTATTCATGTTTCCAAGACTATACTTGAAAACTTATTAAGTTCATGCTTGATTGATTACCTTGAAGTTACATATCTGGTGCCTTGGTAACAGAATGCTTCCCGACACGGGTTTTTATATAAACACATATCATTGACTTTTAAACCGAATAACTACATTCTAGCTTAGATATAAAAAAGAAACACTATTAACACACCACCAGTCTTATGATACTTGTAGCCAATATATAACTAAATTTGTTATTTTGTACTTGCTTTTTATTTTGTTTTTACCTTCTTAGACAGTGTTTGTACAGACTTAGAATTACTAAATTTTCTTTCGTTACAAGTGGAATTAATTCCAATTAAAACGTAAAATATCAAGTGAAATCCCATGTCTTGTATATTATTTTTTGTTTATTACTTGTAATAAAGGCCCACGCATACCGAGGGTTGATTGCGTTATATTAAAGTGATTTTAAGTATTCAAGTAAATAGTAATATGACATGTGACAATCACAGCCGATATCAAGTCACGGTGGAACAGTATGTATCAGAACCACACTTTTATGTTATTATTTGTCGTTTCGTGGGTAGTGTGATGCCATCGAAAACTGATAACTTTACGTGAATGATATTTTCCGACACAAAATACTCATATATTCAGACCAAAAGAATGAATTAAAGACAGTGATATCACTAGTACTTAATAGCACTGAAAAACAAAGAATTATGGATCAATCTGCGATGACAGGACCATCCTAAAAGAGACCTGCAACAAGTCATATCCATGTCGTGGTAAACAAAGTGCGCCGTTTTGTAACAGGCTAGAATCCACGAACACAAAATGCCATCTACTGCCGAAGGCAATAATGTTCAACATCATCATAAAAGATCTCCCTCTGGGAACGAGCTCAACAGGATATGGATGGACCAAGATAAGGCTTACGGTCATATTATATTTCTCACTGAACCGTCGCATACTCTTAGCATCTGGAGAATGAAATCGTTATTCATGCTATTCCACGCAAAGTCATACCGGTCAAGCCACCAGACGCAATGACCTCGTAAATTACCTAGATTATGGAAACCTGCAGAGAGAAGTGGACATTTAAACTTTATGACAGAGCCGTTTACAGTGGGAATTACGCTGCAGGACAATTGTCATGAGGCATGGTCTTCAGATAGAGCATGACGGGATGTGTGGAGATGGAATCTAACGATGTGATGAGGCCATCATCATTTTGATATAACTTACTCAAACTCTGTAGTAATCTCTGTATGTCAAGTAAACATACTATACCAGGAGAAAGTATAATTAATAGTTAAACTTTTATATAGTCATCAAATGTGGTGGCATTGAAAATAAATTATTATATATGACATAGATACACACACACATATATATATATATAATTAAACTTTATATTATTATAACATTATGATCGGATCTAATTAAACAAAAACTTTACAAGGTATATAAAGATCATTTTCTGAACAAGTGAACTAGTTGTCGTAGCAGAAATGTTATCATACATATGTACGCTCGTATGCATGTTTTTGTTTTGTTTTTCTTCTAATTTTATGTTTCCCGTTCAATATATAACCGTTTTTCTTTCTTCTTCACTCCCCCGGTTTACTCTTTATGTAGCCATTTCCACTTTATTAAACAACGTCTTGAGAAAAGAAAGTTCCATAGTAATATAAATGTAAATTATTTGTTTCCGAACGAATTAGCTTTCACTTGAAATTCCATAAAATCATGGTTTTAAAAATAGTTGCTTTACTGACAATACTTAAGAAAAGGACTTCAGAAACTCACCGTGTTAGAAGGCTCTCTGTTCTTACAACTACTCTAAAGATTAGTCTATCTAGACCTCATGAAAAAGTAATCCTCTGACAATAAGCCGATTTTCCTTGCACATGCGCCAACCAAAACTGCTCTAGTGATGATCTTTGATGCGTAATTTCCCCGTGGAATGCACTAATACTGGAATGACGGCATAAACTCAGTTACACAACCAACAGCATTACCATGATAGATACTTGTCTAGCTAGTAGCTTGATAAAACAGACTTTCTTGTCTGTGTTAATGGAGACAGAACGTTAAGTTACGGAAAGGACAAAAGGGAGTATATAGAAGACAAAAGTAATGCTCATTGTATTACAGTTAGTATAAAACAAATGGATGGGTTTGTTTCATACAATATTTGGCTGCTCTGTAATTGTTGGGACTGTGGTGCTCACGTTCAATCCATTCGTCAAGCAGTTCATTACTGTTCGGATAAATAAGATTTCGGATATAAGATTAGCAAACAAAAAGCAGCTTTTTAACAAAGAAGGCATTTGGTATAAATCATTCAGTAAGAGGATTATTTACAGTGTAGTATTTTAACTAATATTCAAAAACACAGACATATTGAGTATCCTGATAAAGACTTTGTTTCATCTTACTCTAACTACCTATTTGTAATTTGAAGATATATATATATAATATTTAAGCTGATTCTTGAAGAATAAAACATAAGAAGTTTCATAGGTATTGTTTGTAAAATTACACATTACAACGACAGTTTCGTGAGCACATAGGAAGGAATGTTAACTGTGTGGTGTTTTTCAGCTAGAAAGTTTATTTTTAATTTTAATTTAAACAAAACATAAGAGAAAAGGTTAATATTACACCATATCTGCTTGATGTGTTATTTTTACATCTTAATCTTTCATAATCCATCTCAACAAAAACCACAAGAACGTTTAGCATTATACTTACAAAGGTTATAAAACAAGTTGAAAATTTATATGAGATCTAGTAAACGTCGTTTAGAGGTCCAAAAACTGGAAAAAAATACAAATGACAACACATCTTATATTTATGTGTAACAATAAACATAAATTTATTTAGCTAAAAGCCCCCCCCCCCAGTGGTACAGTGGTATGTCTGCGGACTTACAACGCTAGAAACCGGGTTTCGATACCCGTGGTGGGCAGAGCACAGATAGCCCTTGTGTAGCTTTGTGCATAATTAAAAACAAACAAACAAACAATTTAGCTAAAAATAAAAATATCCAAGAAACATTAAAATATTAATTATGTTAAAAATTACTCTGAACTTAGCAATAGATGGTATACTTATGTTACTGAGAGAACTAGTAGTAATGAAAACTTAAATTATATTTATCTTCTGGAACGCAAGTAGTACATTCCCTAGTAATTCAACTTAGTATCTCGTGCGTACTAAAGATAATATGATGGGTCAGATAATTGAAAATTACCGTCAACGGTGAGTCAAATTCGATTTCTCTTCATAAAATATGTAGTTCCTATTTTACGTGAAACAAGCTTAGGTGTTTACCTTATCTTACAAATCATGCCATTTTTTCACCTAACTGTATCAGAAAATAAGAGTTCTGTGATAACAAAACCAAACTTCAATGAATGTAAATGAAGCCTTACCATATGTATATCTATGAATTTAATTAATTGCGTAGGAATTGGTTTGATGGTGTTCTATAGAAAACGGTGATTAATTAAATGCGTAGAAAATAAACTGTTGAATTCTTATTAGTATTGTTCAAGAAAAATAACTTAACTAAATATAACTTAATTTTTTAGTAATGAATTAGCTACAACAACTTGCCTTAAGTATTTTGATATGAGTGCCTCATCTTAAGATTAATCCGCGACTTGAAGCTTATTGTACACAAATAAGGTGAGCTACTAATTATATTCCTAAGGTTCAGGTAAAAGTAAACATTATAAGGTTCAATACTTATGAACTTCAATATGATTTACTATAAATAAGGATTTTAGTCCTTTTTTGTTTTATTTACACATGCAAACCTCTTCAAATATGCTAATGATATAGCTTACTGGTGAACTGCTAATATAGAAATTACTGTGGATAATATTCAACTTAAATTATAATATGACGTATGGAGGATTAAATCATTTTCACTCTACAAAGACTCCTTTAGCCATTCTATTACTTTATTTGTTACACTCAAATATGTGTGTGTGTGAATTATGGTATAAAATTTAACTCCAGGGAAAATAATGAACCAATTCAGCCTGCCAGGAGTCAGTCCGTTAAGGAAAAATCTCAGTTAAAACTACGATATTTTAATTTTAATAAATCTATTTACTCTCTGAAATATATTCAAAATCAGTTTTTATACATGTGTAATAGTTGATTGGTATTTTGTTTATAGTATTGAGGTTCATCAATTTATATGTATATAACGCTGTTATTAAATTATCTACTCAAGTTAAAACTTTGCTCTGATATAAGAAGGACAGTAGGTTCTTAAAAAAGAACAATAATTCCTTCTTGGTAATAAAACTTAATAAAGAACAATAATTCCTTTTTGGTAATAAAACTTAAAAAAGAACAATAAGTCTTTCTTGATGCTCCCCAGTGGCACAGCGGTATGTCTGCGGACTTACAACGCTAGAAACCGGTTTCGATACCCGTGGTGGGCAGAGCACATCTAGCCCATTGTGTAGCTTTGTGCATAACTACAAACAAACAAACAATCCTTCTTGGTAACAAAACTGAAAAAAGAACAATAATTCCTTCTTGGTAATAAAACTTAAAGAAGAACGATAATTCCTTCTTCAACAATAATAGTTTGTTGACAGTTGAAACAAAATCTATTGTGAATTAATTTGTTGACAGTTAAAACAATATTCCTCTGTGAATTATTATGTTGAGGGTTGAAACAAAATAATTAATTCTTGATAATAAAACTTAAAAAAGAACAATAATTCCCTCTTCGTAATAAAACTTAAAAATTAAAAAATAAAACTGCTCTTACAACATTGAACTTTTTTTGGAGCACGTTTGATACTTCAGTCGTTTTCTTTTCAATTTAAATTCTTACTTCATATTTTATATTTAATTTTTTTATATTTCTATGTTCCATGACTCAAGGTAGCTAAAACGCTAGCATGTATATGTGTGTGTATATATTTCTGATAGTCTATTCGCATTTATTTATTTGTAATAATTAGCACAATTTTGTATTTTGTTATGTGATCAGACATGTATATGGATATTTTAGAGACCCTTAATTTTTTGTAATTTTAAAATCATGAGAAATATTTGAAACGTAAATTGCTGTTAGATCGATAACGTTTCTTTAGATTACTTAACATTACTTAAATTTCCCACATAAGACTATGAAGTTAGTAAATGATTTAATAAAGTGTTGCTGAATGTGTTTTGTAGAGGATCTTTATTGCCCTCCGGTCAAAGAAAAGCTTTAACTGATTGGATTAAAAGGTGCAATTGATTGCAGCTAGGTTAATACGGAACAACAATTTATGAGAGAACATATGAAAAAAAAATCATGTGGAAATAATACATTTTATACTTTTATGAAAAGAAAAGTAAAAAGACAGAAGTATGTATATGCGGAACACCTCATGACAACTACACGAAACGCCTCTATAACCACAGATTAGTATGTTCTGTCTCTCTCACCACCTCTATCTACTGTTTATAGTACCGTATTATTATCAAACATAGAAATTAATTTATTTGCAGAGAAATAAATAAATATTAAGCCAAGATATCACAATATGAATAACCTCAACCTGACTTTCAGAACTTTGAAGAATAACCAACAAGTTGAAAAAAAAATAATATGTTTTAATCAATCGAATAACAGTGAATGCTATATGACGGTGAAAGGAATATTATGTATATGTTTTTGCTGTAAGTGACATCTGTGTTTTATCGCTTCTATTGAGCTCAGATTTAAATGCATCAGGGTAAAATTTAATCTCACTCGTTATCGACTAAAAAATATTTTATATTTATTTTGTTTACTTTGATGAAAAGTGAAACTTTTTTTTTGGGGGGGGTATATGTCCCAAACTCAAAATATTGAAACCCTGTAATACTGATTTGAATTATATTATCTCCACTTTAGGTAAAATTGAAAATTAATAGATTTTTATATGCTAAAGTTCCTATAGAAAACGAGGCCGAACATGTTTTGTGTCATTTAAGAACATCTGTTAAAATACAAAATATATTATACTACAGGATTTTAAGAATTTTTCAGAGGTACTGTGTTTTTCTATGAGGTGAGTAACAGAGTGGACAAAACCAATATTCATGTGCGAATCCATACAATATTAAGTTATTATCGATCTTATCATAGTCACCAAGTTTCAAATTATACCCACTGACTATCAGACAGTGTTTGACACGTACGGACGTCTCATGTTTATCACAGACAACTGATTTTGTGTGAAATCACTCATTGAGCGCCGCTTTTGTTACACCCTGTACAGGATATTATCTAAAATAATAAAACAGTAAACTTGATTCCAATTTTGTCACTCAGCCATTTCAGTCATGTGAGCACAATTTGTAGGGTGCATTGAAAGGAAATGTGAGAAGATAATAATTTCTCTCGTAGTTTAGGCAATGATCCCCTAGATACTTGGCAGGCACTGTCTCCCTGGTGACGATCAAATCACTAGAGAATTCACGCTTTATTGTCGAACAAGTGAACCAAATAGTTGAGAAATAACTTGGATCACATCACGTGCGTCGTTAAGAACATCGTTGAGGTATCTGTTGACGAGGCACGAACATGAAACCTGAGGCGACACTCTAAATGCTCTTCTCGCTGAATCATTGACGTCACTTCAAAAGTTATTTGAAGAGATTTATTTGTCTGTTGTTTTAGGCGTGAGCGGATTTTTATTTTGGCAAAAAACAACAACATTACACTCAGCAGATCTAAGACATTTAGCAGTTGACTGTTAATTTTTTTAATTTGTCAAAGACGTCTTAAGATAATGTTTTTTTGTGTTTTTTTAGTATGAATCCAAACTTAGTACACATCTGACAAGCTTAGAATGTTCTTAGCAATACGTGAAAAAACAAACATGCATTATATATAATTCGCTGTTGATGTATTATTCAAACGGCAGAGTGATTGTGTTTTACAGTTTATCAAAACCTATAAAATGTGTTTGAAATTAGTACGATTACATCAAGATTATGTTAAGTTGGTTTTGGTGTGGTTGTATAAAGACAATCAGAAATTTTTCAATAAAGTAAATCAAATTGAAATATATATATATATAAATAGATATCCAAAGGCCATGATAACTTTAGAGGATTCAAAAATAAAAGAGGCAGAATTTACTTTCTTGACCTATTTAATAATTATTACTAATTTTTGGCAAATTTGAATATTTATGATATACGTGTGTTGAAGACTGTTTAGTGATTCATACTTCCAAGATAATGGATGTTAAAAGATAAGTTCCGTTACAAACCACGTAACAAGTAACATCCTCACAACGAAACAAAGGTCGAAAGTGTAAAACAGGTCCTATATATATATATATATATATATATAT